>NW_025110233.1:78438-82936 GCF_011392965.1 Frieseomelitta varia
TTTTTTTGCGCGGTTTCGTCATCGCGAGGGCACGCTAATTAAACGGAGATCACGATCAAGCAGCTGGAATCTTTCCTTGAAACCCTGTAACACTGATTCCATTGAATTCTTCTGAGGCTATCGAACTATCCGAGGAAATACGTACGTAGCGCGTGTGTATTACACATGTACGTTTTAAATTGCCAACAGGCTTGAAAACTAAGACTTTCTTTGAATACTGTAGAGAACAGTCAGATTAATGAACTGTGGTTGCAATTAATCTATTATTAGCACTTCTGTTATTGGTAAAATGTTATGTGTTCACGTCGTGGAGGTATACTGAAGATAGGGAGGATGCGTTAATTTATTATTGATCGGAGATTATTTTAAGATATTGTTTATCGATTGCTTGTCGTTAGAAATTTGTAATATATACAGATCACGAATAGTCTGCTAGAAAATGATAGGATCAAGGGTTGCTTGCGTTTTAGGTACGTACATAGTGTTTGATCCAATTATCATCAATTGGTGTTTTCTATTAACACTTGAACGTCCGTGTTGGAAATTCACCAAGTGAGCTGAGCAAGGAATCGTCACGTACAGTATTGTCCCGGGCAGAACAACAGGTGGCCAGGGAGAATTTACCAGGTTTCCATATCGCGTTCCTTCCAAACGAATGGGATCAATGTTAAGTGCTTGACTGAGCTCGGACGGTGACCAACCGCTTGGAAAAGCTAGAATGACCCTCCGGCTGAGAGATCCCTCTTCAGTTTCTAACTATTCTAAGTAGAATAAAGAAATATCATCCTCCGAGAGAGAGGGAGAAAGTGAAAGATGAAAATTTCGCGGGCGACAGTGACATTTAAACGGACCTTTGTTTCTCTGTTTTAGGCTCTAGCCCTGAGTTGGGTGTCCCGGATATGACGGTCATCAGCGACATCGATGAAACGGGAATCAATCGAAATCTACAAGTCCGGTACAAGAGGGACCAGATATATGTATCCTTTGACGAAACTTTAATCAATTCGAACTCGTTTCTCGTGTCTACGATCTCAGGTAAAAGAACTTTCTTCGAACCTTCTTTCCTTTTTTCTTTTTCCGAATTCTTTGACATAATTCTGTTCTGTTTTTTTCGTTTTATATATACGAAAACATTTTACTATTTTACGATACTTTTTTTCTGACGTTAGATCAGAAATTAAAATCGAGAGATTGATTCGAATGTGTGATAGCAAAATGTTGGCGTGCAGAGTCTCATAAATATGCACGTGTGAACCGCCTGAAAGAAACCAGTGAACTGGACGTCCGTCCATTTCGTAATTCGTGCGTTAGTATGCCACGGTGTTGGAATTCTTTTGGCACATTTCTGACGAATAAGTCTATCTCTTTCTCAGTTTCGTTTTCTTCTCTATAGTGTTCTTAATATTAGGTCTACGGGTATTTCATGTCAAACGACATTTGATGTTTATATTAAATATTATTCTGAGAGCTAATGCTTTACTCGACAAAGTTTTACAATATTTCCAAAGATGGAAGCTAGCACTTACCATTCAACAGAATTTCTACAAAATTTCGCAAGAAACATTTCCAAGACATAAAATATTTTCAAAGGCGAAAGTATATTAACTAAACCTGAATATAAATCATCCTGGAATACTTCCAAAGATAAAATTCTCAAAGAACTTTGTAAATCGACCTAACTTTATAAATCCCTGAAATCTTTCCTGAAATTCGCCAAAATTCTTACACACCGCAAATTTATTAAATCTCCCTAATAAACTTATCACTTCGTCAAGCGTCTTGCAAACGTTCTCTCGAACGAAATGAAAGAAAGACCTAGAAAAAGTTACAAAAATCTAAAAGATCCAAGAGGAAGCTGCCTGCGCAGCCGAGAGTATCATACCGAAAAGTATCAGGAAAGGGAATTAAAAGTGGAGAAACCGGAGTGCGGCAGGGTATAAAATAGGTTCGGGACGAAGGAGGAAAACGAGAAAGAACCGGTGTAGAGATGGTGGAGAGTGGTTAAAGAAGAGAGCTATATACGTATGAATTTTGTAGGGGTGGGGCGTTGCTCCCGGGTTGGTTGGTTGCCATGACGACAACCCCAGTCAGCTGGTGAACCACCCCAGTACCAGACCCATTCATCCACCGGTTTCGCCGACCCAACGACCGACACCGACACGACCCACTGTCGTTTCTTGTCGTGCTTTGATCCACCATCTCCCCTCTCGCCACTCCGCCCGGTTATCTACCTACGTCAGTTGATCGAGAACACGTCGAAATGATCATCCGTCTCGTCCTTTATTTACGGCTCGGTATTAACCCCCTTGCGCTGGCAGCTGGTTCGCGGACCATAACGAGTGACCGAGCCGTGCGCAATAATTCGTCGCTTTCTTTTTCCTTTGAACTGGATAGACATTACTAAGAAGTAACAAATAAAAACTTATCATTTGTTTTGTCTGGGTTACATTCAAGGGGGGCTGGACCAGAGACTGAAAATCGAAATATTTTGAGGTTTAGGTATTATACCCAGGGACTGAAATATCGTAAGGTTTAGGTATTTGCTCCCATATTATCGTAATATAACCAAGTCCCCTAATACTCGATTCACCAGAAGTAACATTTGAATCACACGATTTACACTTTATAATACTGCTTAAAAGCTGCTTAAAGCAGTGATGCAAATTCAATTATTCTGTATCCGCGGATTTATTATTATATATATACCCCAAAGTAAGTCGTTTTGAAGGCGAACTACCATTCAAAACAAAAAAATCGATTTTTCGAAAATTTCAAACTGTCTCGACCCCTTATTAAATATACTCGAAACTGAGAGAATGTTGCAGTTTGGGACAAAAAATTCTCAACGTCATTCCAACGTAAGAGGTTAATAGGCGGCGTGCATAATATCGACTCCTTGTCTGCCTTGGAGGCAGAAATATCGGCGAAAGTCGGGCAAGTTTTGCGTCGAATCTTTTGTTGATATCGACCTCGTAATTGGATCGGTTTCCCTCTTAATTGGTTTACCAGTGAATGGAACGAAAAATAGCTGATCCGTTGGTTTTTTTTCGTTAGTTTCCTTAGTTGGATTGCGGAGGGGGTATTGTATTATGTTCTTAAAGAGAGAGAGAGGCTTTTGAAGAAGACATAGCCTAATAATAATTCATTGATTTTCGTTAGTTGAATTGGTTGTATAGAATAGTGTTGTATCATTGGAAATGTTGAAAGGAGTCTGGATTTCTTTTTCTTTTTTTCCTATTCATTTTTATTATTTATAGTCGCATTAATCACTGTGTGAGTTATTAGCGACTTGGAACTAAATCTTACAATTTATTATAAAGGTTAGACTGTTTTAGAAAGTGTATTAATTTTAGGGCCGCCTCTTTATCCTCCAGGAAAGGATTTACGTCTATTCGCGATGTATTTTCTGCATTGGACAATAATATGTATCCTATTGAACTTCGCACACAAATCACAAATTGAGTGATCCTTCTTTGTTGAGGAGATACTGGTAGACCCAGACGATCCTTGAGATTGCAACTTGGTCGTGTTTCTCGTTTCTCGTTGAAAGGCTTGTTTCTTTTATTAATTGTCCCAACTGTTTCAATAAATGACTAGAAACATTGGAAATATTCATGCCTCGTGAATATTTCGAACGAGTTGATCATCGAGTAATTCATTGTTGTACATAAATATTTCGAATTAAGAAAAATCTCCGGCATACACGGTACACGCGCGTAAACTATTGGAATTATCGTTGTCTTCACTTCGAAATTCAAAAGGAACGAGCGATCGATTTTCCAACAACACCAGCGGACGATGATGATGAGTCGGTTGACGAGCGAAGCCAGACGCGATTCGCCTAACCGGACGGCCGCGTAGTTTTTTGCTCTTCTCCGTTCGGTATGGATCAAACACCGGAATTCAAACGCGTGATGTGTCGTCGTTGGAACGCGATTTAGGTCGTCGTTGGAACGCACTCGTTAGTGGACATTTCCTCGTGTGTCACGACGTTGATCGTCGCACATCGCGCGGCGTGTGGGACGACGCGTTGACGTTAAGTCGCCCACGAAACCAACGTTGACCAAGGATAAGCTCGCTGCTAGAGAAAATGTTATCGGTTCTTCCTGAATTTTCTTCTTTTTTTCTTTCTTTCTTCCTCGACTTTCTTGCAACGCTCGAAGAACGTTTGATAGAGTGATGCCTTAAGCGTGTTTGTTGTCGAGTGTACTCGTTATGAAAGGTTTGGAATTTTTTTGTTCAACGTCGAGTATACTCGTGACGAGAGGGGAAAAAAATTCATTTTTGTTGTTTATTGGAAAATTTTGGCAAAAAAAATTATATATAATTTTAAAAGTATACTTTGAAATATTTATTCAGACCATATACGTTAAAGATTAGTTTTATTTTCAAGTATTATTATGAAATATAGTAAATAGAGTACATATAACAAGATTGTATATTATAAAATAAAATTAATCCAGAAAAGTATATCTGTGGTCTAGTAACTGTTTAGATC
>NW_025110233.1:83210-105677 GCF_011392965.1 Frieseomelitta varia
TTTTTTTTTTTATTTCGGACACATATCTGAAGGCTTCTGTCCAATTCGTCCCAAAATACATCGATTCGATTTTTTAAATATATACACATATATTTTTGATATACTTTGAAATATTTATTCAGACAATATACGTTAAATATCAGTTTCGTTTTCAAGTATTATTATAAAATAGAATAAATGGAGTACATATAACAAGATTGTATAATAAAATTAATTCGGAAAAGTATATCTAGTTGTTCTAGTAACTGTTTAGATCAAAATAAGCAAGTGTCCAGTGACTTATGGGAGTTTATATATATATAAATTGTGAATATATATGTATATATATTCACAAGTTAGACATTTGATTAATGAGAAACGAAAAGCATTGGGAAGTCAAATTAATTAATTCCATTTTTTCTAAAGTTTTTAATTTTACCACTGTAAACATGTAAATAACGAACTGATTAGTTTTTCTTATCCATCCAGTGACTACTCTCGAGCGAAGCTAATTAATTTAACTTGCGCATAGTTCAAATATAGCGGTGGGCGTTGATGAAGCAATACAACAACAAACTTGCGAAAGGTCGGTGAACCACATGAGCTTGAATCGTCAGTTACTTTAATATTAACGTGATTGTCGAGCTTTCCCTGAAAACTTGATCTTTGATACATGGATAGGACTCATTTGTCGATTTTTATTTTTAGAAAAGAAAGCAACTTTTGACATTCGACATTTTGGAACTCACTTTGGAAAGAATATTTTATTATCCAAGTTGCCTCATGGAGGATTACTAGAGATTCTTTCTTTCTTTTTTTTTTTTTTTATTTTTCTCTTGCTTTTATTGAATTAGCGCATTCAATTAAGAAAAAGTAGGTCCAAACGGCTTCAGCACGTAGTCACAGATCGCTCCAGCCTCCGCAGGAAGTTTAATTATCGGTTGATTGCAGCGAACGAATGAAACCGTATATTCAATGACCAAACATCGTGGACATACCATGTATCAATCAGTCCGGGTGTAATTAGTGTAATTAACTAACCACATCCTGCGATTCTCCATCATCAGTTCCGAACAAAATGAAGTATCGATACAGCCGATGAAAATAAAAGTTTAAAATGAAATTTACATACGTCGCAATTGCTATAAATTGTAGAACACAAAAATTCTCTATCTATGAATAGTAAATAATAAATAAATTGCTATAAATTGTGGAACACTAACATTCTCTATCTACGAAAAGTAAAAGTACACACGCACACACATATCAGTAATTACAAACAACTTTTTGTTACCTACTTTTTGAATTCTCCATTTCTTTTTCGGTCGGACAATGCATCGCGATTCTCTGCAGAGTATCAACAGAATAGAACTAGCTTGTTGGGTGTATCGTGGTTCCTCCCAGAGGGGTTTGAATCGATAGATCGTAGGTTGATTAAATAGCTGCGCCACGAGTCGTTCGCCTTTGCGAGCGTTATTTCGATCGGGGAGATAAAGTACAGTACTCTCTCTCTCTCTCTCTCTCTCTCTCTCTCTCTCTCTCTCTCTCTCTCTCTCTCTCTCTCTGCCGTACTGATGTAACAGACTCGCGAAATCAGTCATCAATCAGAGTTTACACAACAATCAAGGGCGAGTTAATCGAGAAAAAAATTCCCCCGAAAGTTCACAGCAGAATAATTTAATTACGATATAGTATAGTCCTTATAGTTATCACATTATTATTATTCTTCTCATATTTATTTATCATTACTACGTTTCTCAAAAAAAAATATTTCAAAGCTATTTTTCTTTAAATTCCTTTTTTCTCTTTGTCTGTAATTGATGCATCCGTAGCCTGAAAGAAAAAAGAAAAAGACAGAAACAAATAAGTATAATGCTCAGCCTTGCTATCATCTTGCTATCGACTCGACGAGTAAATTGCATCTATTATCGTCCCAATTATCTCGTTCTTGCATCAACGATCGAACGAATATAATAAATTCCATTCGAACGAATCTCTTTCGTTCACCCCATTACGGAAACGTTTGTGCCGTGACGGGCCGATCGGATCTCGTTAATGTACTACCGGCGCTAATTATTCGAAACTGGTGTAGTTTTGCCTTGGCGACGGCCTCTCTAATAGTCTTCTGTCGCCGTTAATTTCGTTAGGAAAATTGAAAGCCCCGAAGCTAGCCAGCGACAGCGATCCGTGTTTCGTTCGCCGTCTATCTTCGTCTATCTCGTCGCGGCGAGAACATCGGCGGCATACAAATAAGAGGCTCGATCATAAAATGTGACGTTCGTGTTGACGCGAGCCGACCAGCTTCTATCTTCTTCTTTGTACAGGATTTTTTTTTTTTTTTTTGTCCCGAAGGAGGAAAGTTTTTGTCCCAAAAGTTGCAATATTTTCTCAGTTTTAAGTGTATTTGAGCATAATAATATTTTAGTAAACGATAAATTTATTACTTCTCGATAATTTCTCATCATCGACGAGTTCGAAAAGAAGGCGAGGAATTTATTGCGTACGGTTTGGTCACTCGTTATGGTCCGCAATCAGTTGCCAGCGCAAGTAGTTAATTCTTAAATACTGTCGCTACAAAGAATCCTAATTATCTATCATTCGCTCCATTCACGGATGAAATTCCATTTAAATATATTTTCTTTTTATCAATTTTAAACAGAGCTTTCGAATTTCTTTATTTGCAACATTGTTATAATTATATTAACTGCGAATTCTACACGAAATTATTTAATCTCTTTCGCTGGAATGTCGTGCCACGCACGTCGAAAATTTTCTTGTCGCAAAATTGCAATATTTTCTCAGCTCTAAGTATATTTAAGTATAACTCGGGCCAAACAAATAATAAATTTATTACTTTTCTATAATAATTTCTATTCAGTGATGTCATACCGGCGAGTTCGAAAAGAAGGCGAGGAATTTATTGCGTACGGTTTGGTCACTCGTTATGGTCCGCAATCAGTTGCCAGCGCAAGTGGTTAAAGGACCTGCCGCAAAATTGATCTCGACCTTGAATTTTTAAAAAAATTTTCTTTTGCATTGTATTCTACTCATCACGAAGGTAAAACTTTTCCAAGGAACCGTAGGTCGCAACCAAATAGTTGTCTTGAAAAATGACAAAAATTTTCTTGATCGCTTGAGTACTAACAGAACGACTTCATGGTTCTGGACGCGTGGATGTCTGTATTTCTAACAATATTAACAGTTAGTTTAATCATTTGACTCACACTTATGCTACAACATATGACAAATCAAAGGTTAGTGAAGATACCTAATTAAAACGAAAATTACTTTTTTTTCTTTTCGAACTCGCCGGTACGATGTCACTGGATAGAAATTATTAAGAAGTAACAAACTTACTACTTGTTTTGCCTGGAGCATTTAAATATTACTTAAAACTGAAAAAACGAGAAAATGTTGCAATTTAGGGCGAAAAGTTCTCGACGCGCGTGGCACGTCATTCCAGCGCAAGAGGGTTGAATCAGTGAGCGTGTGCCAGCTCGCGTTTAAAATTAAAACGCACTGATCGAGGCGCAGAGTAAACGAGATAACCGTGGGTGAAGACGACGACGATGGATGATGATGCTCGATCGGATAACCAGGGTTGCGCGAGGGGATTTTCAGCTTCCGGTTTCGACGTTGTCGTCGCCGGTGCCGGGGTTAATCCGATATCCCGAAAGGGTGGAGGCGAGCTCGTCAAAGAAAAAGAGCGTTGAGTAGCTGCTCGTACGAGAGGTATGTAGATAATGGGTGGCCCGATGAAACGTAGGTGGTGAAGAGACCAAAGCAGGTTGCTCGCTCTTGTCCCTGTTCCTCTTTTCTTCCTCTCTCTCTCTCTCTCTCTTCTCCCTCCAATCGAGCTCTCTCATTCAAATATTATCGGCGCTTACGCTCGTTTAAAATGCCACGGCGCGGTGTCGCGCGAAATTGATATTTTTCTGCGTCTCTCTGTATACGCCTACTTCTTCGCTGGTATTTTTAAAGAAGAAAACTTCCACTGCACGATACGTACATGTGTGTGTGTGTGTGCGTACCGGAAGTGTACTGATAAAGATTGAACGAGCAGAGTAAAAGGGGGCAACCGCAGGAACCGGCGGCCGTGAATGAAAGAAATCTCCGAAATCTCCTCTCTCTCGTTTTCCATTTAATTTTTGGGATTTTTATCTTTTAAAGAGGAATGGTAACTTAATGATAAAATTAGAGAACGTGAAGCATGACTGAAATGAATAATAATGCCCTTGTTACCAATTTTTCTTGTGTTATATTAAAAAATCTTTGAAAGGTAAAAGAAAAAGGAAAAAACGTTATCCTTGGTGGCAATAATGGCCAATTTTGTAATGTTGACAACTTTCGTGTTCTCTTTGGTATTTTCAGTTTTTTTTTTAATATTATCGTCAATGATTCCCTCAGGTAATTTTTGTTTCGAAAACGCGAAATGCTCCGTGTTTTTGAACAATCTTGAGAATGATATGTTCTTCTCGAAACCAAAAATGTAAATGTTCTGGTGATAACAGAAATCGCAAAAATCGCTATGAGAGTGATGCAAATGGGTTAGGTTCCACGTACCGGAAACGTCAACTTACTTGACTTTTTTTACATGCAGTGTAGCAATTTTAATAAATAAATAGATAAATATTAAAAAAATATATAATTTCAATAAACTATAATAAATAAATAAATAAATGAAATTCGATAGTACGTAGTTAGAGTTGCTGTACAATTCACAACATTAATAACACGATTCAGTTGTGCAGTCGTCTGTAATGTTAATAACGCAATGGCATGTATCTCCTATCTATCTGCTGGCGTGTTACGTTCTATCCGGATTCGTCTCTAAACGGTTGGAAAGAACCACGTTTCGCCTCTCGATCTGTACCGGTTTCGCCGTTTCTCTTTATACTTCTTCCTCCCCCCCCCCCCGACTATGCAGAGTGTACACGTGACGAATAGGCTCGCGAGGCGGAGGGGTGGCTCGCTCTCATTAACCTCTCGCTGGCGAAGCGCTCTTAGCCGGCTGCTTCAATTGCTTTCGTCGAGGACGGAGGCCTCGGCCACCTTTTAGCGGCGCGATTCGAAACTTCCGACGAAGCATCGTCGGCACGGGAAGTG
The DNA here is from genome assembly GCF_011392965.1 of Frieseomelitta varia. Classification (NCBI taxonomy): domain Eukaryota; kingdom Metazoa; phylum Arthropoda; class Insecta; order Hymenoptera; family Apidae; genus Frieseomelitta; species Frieseomelitta varia. The sequence continues at coordinate 88,296 of NW_025110233.1, forward strand.
AGGGAGGGGGAGGGGGAGGAGGAGGGTGGAGGTGGAACACGCGGGACCGGATATGCGGCAGCCTCTCGAGGGAAACCCCCTGTGTGTCCCGTGTTTGCTGAAACTGCCGAATGCGAGGCCGAATTAGGCCACGGAAAGGAACCAACCGAGTCGATCAGCCCGAGGGGTGTATAAACCTCTTTGTATCGCGCGGTATAGTCGACGATAACGTGTAATATATAAATGCGGAAGACTGCTACACAGGGTGGGTCATAAGTCACTTCCTACTAAAATAAATCTGTAAATAAGTTTTTATATAATATTATATATATTATTATGTAATATTATATAAATTTATTAAATTTTTATTATATAATATTAGATAAATTTAGTAAATTTTAATTATGTAATATATAAATTTATTAAATTTTTATTATATAATATTATATAAATTTAGTAAATTTTAATTATGTAATATATAAACTTATTAATTTTTTATTACCTAATATATAAATTTATTAAATTGAATTTAGTAAATTTTTATTATATTATACATAAATTTATTAAGTTCTTATTATATAATATTATATAAATTTAGTAAATTTTAATTATGTAATATATAAATTTATTAAATTTTTATTATGTAATACATAAATTTAAATTTTTATTATATAATATTATATAAATTTATTAAATTTTTATTATATAATATGTAAATTTATTAAATTTTTATTATATAATATGTAAATTTATTAAATTTTTATTATATAATACTATATAAATTTATTAAATTTTCATATTTTTTAAATTTATCAAATTTTTAATATATAATATTATCTATATTATCATATATCTTACATATTATCTATTGTATATTTAGAAAAATTTCTTTTTCTCTGCAAATTAAAGTACACAAAAAACTCTTATTACGAAATGAATACACGCCGCAAGGGAGAATTAAAATAGTGAAAGCCAGAGTTATGGAACTTAAATTGAATCTTCCTTACGTTTCAGTTGTTTTATTAAAAAAAGAAAAAAAAAAAATTGTTAGGAAGAACCTTTCGTAAGAACCCGTCCTGTACTTGTCAGAAATTAACACTACAATTTCCACAGTATTTTCATATTTGGGTGTTAATAGAAATTTCACGTCGAAATTCCCGAGTATTTGACATTTTGACTATTTGTATTGTTGGATACGTTTCCTCTTCATGTCATGATTGCTAGGTGGTGTTCTGTCCTTTTCTTTTTTCGAATCTGCCTTCGTTCTTCCAGGTCACCCGGTTCGCCGAGGGTTACGTTTTATTGAAAATTTCATGCTCTGTTTGTCCAGCGCGCGCGCGAGATTCTCCTCTCCGGGTTTTTGGGTCAGCTACCCTGTTTGCGACGTACATATGTCTGTTGACCCTCGGACCGGATGCTGACCATCATTAGGTGGAAACACGGCCTGAGGAGCGAGGTCGAACGGAGATCGATGTCCAGCGTGAGCAGGAAACTGTGAACTTTGCGCCGCAGGAACTCGGCGATCGCAATCACCTGCAGTTTTCCGCTCCTCTCGAAATTATCTCACCCCTTTGTAATTGTTACTTTAACATTGCCACACACAGATTATTATCCGAAAGGTAGCCTTTCCTTTCACACATTTCATCAGAAACTTATTCTGCTCGACACGTATTCTCTTCATATTTTTCTTCAAATTCTGAGACTTTTTTTCTTTCGACATTCGTCTCTTGACACTTTTCACTCGATATCCACTTCCAAGGTTGTTTCTTCGATTTTCTATTTTTCAATAAACGATCATTGTTCCCACCAGAGACTGAAAACCGAAATATTTTGAGGTTTAGGTATTATACCGGTATATTTGCTTCCATATTATCGTAATATAATATCGCCATTTGGGAAATCGGTTTTCATACCGGTATTTTCATACGTATTTTATCGGTATTTGATGTCCACAACGGTAAAAAAACTGAAATATATACTGCTACGGTACAGCTTTACTGACGAAATCACATTTTTCATTTTCTACGTGCAGTGACTTTTATTAATATTCGGACATTATGCTATTCAAAATATTCTTGTGGATTTCGATTGTTTATAATAGTAAATTTGGATCAATTTTTTAATAATATAATAGAACATTCATTATAGTTTATAGTAACGTAAATTTTATTTATTTATTGCACATACTTTTCTTAATATCAAACAATAAACTGAACCATGTCGAAATGTAGCGTGGCAAAACTATTCGGAGATTTGAAGAACTACAATATTTGAACCTGAAAATTGTTAACATAAACAATAATTAATATTTTGTTAGGTAGCCTTTAACTTCAATAATATATCGCAGATGCTTAGGCATATTTCCAGTAATTTTTTTTAAGTAATTTAGCGGAATATTCTTCCATTCTACGATTAATGGTTGTTTCAACTCCTCTTTCGATTTATTGACGTACGACAATTAGTCATTTTTCACCGAGAAAAAGGAAAATCGTATCGAGAAGTCGGTCATCTTTTAAAATTAAGCAAGAGTATCGTGGCTGATATTGTATGGAGATACAACGATGAATTAGTATAAAAAATAACAAAGGATACGTGTATAAGCGCCATCAAATTTACTATCGGCAGCTTTATGAAAACATTTGATCATTGTTCTCCATTTCCTTTTCTAATATATTAATATTTTATTTACCGGTATTATACCGAAATACATCTATCGACCTAACATCGTTTTGATAGCATCCTACTGGCACCATTTCGGTTTCATCAAACGTAATCGAATAGTAACCTAAAAATACCGGCATTGTATCCGTAATACCGATTCGGTCTTTTGGCAGGACAGTTTGATCGAGGGGCCTAAAAAATTACGAATACTTTGAATGGCTATTAAAAAGAAATATATATTATTGGTTGACATGAGCTTTTGCTGATGAACTAGAGAAAGCAACATTAAGAAGAGAAAAAAAGACGGCTGGTTCTCACTCACGAGATCATTCATCTCTAAGTAAAGAGGGAGTAATAAAATATCTCTTCTAAATAAATAAAGAAGAAGGAATATTCTCTCACGCAGGTTATTAATTCCGACAGGTACGATTATTCCTATTAAAGGCGAACATTCTTCAGAGGTTCGTGTTACTCCGTTCGCGAGAGCTTCGAACATCTGGAGAAGATTCACTTGCCCGCAGACGAAGAAGCAAAGAGGAAAGAGGAAGATAATTACATTTCCATCTTCTGAAGCTTTTGCCCCGGCTGTTTTCAGTTTTCTCCTGCACAGGCTTTAGTCAAAGACAAATAAGCTGTCCTGGCCTCCGAAGAAACGTTAAAGAGTTCGGAGATATAGAGATTTCCTCGTGTTTCCTCTCCCATCGAGTCTCTCTCTCTCTCTCTCTCTCTCTCTCTCTCTCTCTCTCTGTCTGTGACAGTTCTAGCGTTAAATCTCGTCGGGAAGCTGATTAGCTTCGATTCGATGCCAGAAAAAACTCTTCCGTCTGCTCGGCTTCTTTCGGCGGATTTCTCGAAAGGGTGAAACAGTTCTGACTTTCCCCTGCGAAAACTATTTTACGGCGGAATTTCACGAATCTCCACTCTCGAGGACGTTTTTCTTTCACGACGAAAGATTCGTATCAACGTCAACGACAATGGGAGGAAATGCAGCTCGTAAGAAGTTCACTGCGCGTGACAGAACAGTGTTGTGTTTCATTCTCTGGTATTCCGTAGACGTTGATTCGTTCAAATTTTTCTCGATCGCTCGAATCCACTAGCGCTCGGAACATGGCGTGCCGTGTTATTCACATCTCTGCCTGTGGATACAGAGTTGGATTTAAATAAGACATGTAATTTTTATGGCTTTTTTTGATGACTTGTTGAGCTCGATACGACGAAGAAGGTGGTTGCTGAAGGAATAGCAAACGAGGACGTTCTTTGTCCCACGTCAATTTCTTTCTTTTTCATCTTTCCTCGATCGATGAAGCTGGCTTTCGTCAGGGTAATTCGAGTCCTGCGAACGACAGGTAGAAGGCCACCTTCACGTCGCAATAAAGGAAGAAATATTTGCCGGCGGACGGAGAAAGGCCGTGGATTAAAATAGACGTAACCGTCTGTTGGTTAGCGCGGAGGAAAGGTGAGACTGTGTGCAAGAGACCGCTGGAACAGACACTGTCGACTCTCACGATCGCTTTTTGGCCAACGTGAAGGGAGAAAAATGCCGGTAGTTTGCTCGAATTTTGCAGATATTTTTATCTTTGAGAAAATTATTTCTTCTAGTTCTGGACGTTTTCAAAACCATCTCTATAATAATTAAATAATCAAATAAATTTTTTATTTATTGTAAATATTTCAGAAAATTATTTCTTCTAGTTTTGGACGCTTTCAAAACCGTCCTCATAATAATTAAATAATTAAATAATTTTTTTATTTTTCTTTCGTTCTGAATTTTGCAGATATTTCATCTTTGAGAAAGTTATTTCTTCTAGTTCTGGACGTTTTCAAAACTATCCCTATAATAATTAAATAATCAAATAAATTTTTTATTTATTGTAAATATTTCAGAAAATTATTTCTTCTAGTTTTGGACGCTTTCAAAACCGTCCTCATAATAATTAAATAATTAAATAATTTTTTTATTTTTCTTTCGTTCTGAATTTTGCAGATATTTCATCTTTGAGAAAGTTATTTCTTCTAGTTCTGGACGTTTTCAAAACTATCCCTATAATAATTAAATAATCAAATAAATTTTTTATTTATTGTAAATATTTCAGAAAATTATTTCTTCTAGTTTTGGACGCTTTCAAAACCGTCCTCATAATAATTAAATAATTAAATAATTTTTTTATTTTTCTTTCGTTCTGAATTTTGTAAATATTTCATCTTTGAGAAAGTTATTTCTTCTAGTTCTGGACGTTTTCAAAACTATCCCTATAATAATTAAATAATTAAATAATTTTTTTATTTATCTTTCGTTCTGAATTTTGTAAATATTTCATCTTTGAGGAAGTTATTTCTTCTAGTTCTGGACGTTTTCAAAACCATCTCTATAATAATTAAATAATTAAATAAATTTTTTATTTTTCTTTCGTTCTGAATTTTGCAGATATTTCACCTTTGAGAAAGTTATTTCTTCTAGTTCTGGACGTTTTCAAAACTATCCCTATAATAATTAAATAATTAAATAATTTTTTTATTTATCTTTCGTTCTGAATTTTGTAAATATTTCATCTTTGAGGAAGTTATTTCTTCTAGTTCTGGACGTTTTCAAAACCATCTCTATAATAATTAAATAATTAAATAAATTTTTTATTTTTCTTTCGTTCTGAATTTTGCAGATATTTCACCTTTGAGAAAGTTATTTCTTCTAGTTCTGGACGTTTTCAAAACTATCCCTATAATAATTAAATAATTAAATAATTTTTTTATTTATCTTTCGTTCTGAATTTTGTAAATATTTCATCTTTGAGGAAGTTATTTCTTCTAGTTCTGGACGTTTTCAAAACTATCCCTATAATAATTAAATAATCAAATAATTTTTTAATTTATCTTTCGTTCTGAATTTTGTAAATATTTCATCTTTGAGGAAGTTATTTCTTCTAGTTCTGGACGTTTTCAAAACTATCCCTATAATAATTAAATAATCAAATAATTTTTTAATTTATCTTTCGTTCTGAATTTTGTAAATATTTCATCTTTGAGAAAGTTATTTCTTCTAGTCCTGGATGCCTTCAAAACCATCCTCATAATAATTAAATAGTTCAATAATTATTTATTTATTTTTCGTATTGAATTTTGTTTCATCTCTGAAAAAGTTATTAGTACACGAAGATTGAAAAGTGTCTTGACACTGCTTCTTCTAATCTTGGACGCTTCCAAAACCATCCCCATAATAATTAAATAATTTTTTATTCATCTTTCAATGATTTTTCGTTACAACTTTTCAATGAAATATTTGGCTCTTTTGATATATGTCTCTTGCTTTTACTTTCACTTATTGTAGAACACACTGGTACAAACGACGTTTGAACAATAAAATTCAGGTCATCCTCTGTACAGTAGTTCATCAAATTACTTGTAATTTTTGTCTCAGGTGAAATACACATTTATTATTCTCTACTGATACTATATTAAACTATAAACGAAGAATAATATACACACATATACAAGAAAAATAATTGCAAAATTATTCTGCACTCGTGATGCAGTCGTGTTGAACTAACTTCCCACGTGGAACGCAATAGTAGTATTGCAAAATGTAACCAGGCCTCCCCACCCCCAAAATAAAACCAGCCACCCATGGGGAGAGGTTACCCCGCTGTTCCAAATGTTACAGAAGGGTGTACGGTTATAGCTGTATTATCCCCTTTTTCGCTACTGGCATTCATCCGTGAGTCATCGGTTCGTACTCACCCTCTCCGGGTGTGTGACGTCACTTGGACAACCACCACCCCATCGAGAATCCAACATCGGAAGCATGTCATCGTTGGGTTATTATGCAAGGGAGGCCGGGAATCGTCAACCATCCTCTCGAGGATTCTTTCACGACTGTAGGAAGCCACTGTACTCGATAATCTCCTTCTCCAACCGAATATCGACGAATTTCGGCCAATAGAGGCGAGGATTGGCACGAGAGTGGGTGGATCAGATGGAAGAAAGGAAAATCAGTGATATTGAGAAAGTATAGAAAAGGCGAAAATTCACGTCTTGGTTTTCGACGATTTTAGAATGAATCAATTTTGTTATATGTAGGTTTAAGAAGATTTTAAGCTATAATTTTACCACTATATGTTATTGTGATTTACATCCAACTTCTAAGAATATTAGGGCACTTACAGAAAATGAAATAGATTTGGGAAATCATTAGGAAATTGTTGCAATTTCTTAAATTTATTTCAAAGTTGGTTATATTAAGCTTGGAGAGGTATATATAGTTTACAGTATAATATTTTATATATTATATATAACATTATATTATATTATATATAATATATTATAATATTATATATAGTAATAATAACATTAATTTTGCACAAGAAAGTTATATTTTCTTTTCGTCGACATATCCACCGCGTTTAATATTATATATATTATATTATATATATAAAATATAATATTATATTTTTTATAATATAATATTATATATATTATATATAGTAATAATAATTTTAATTTTGCACAAGAAAGTTAAATTTTCTTTTCGTCGATATATCCATCACGTTTAATATTTTATATATATATATATATATATATATATATATATATATATATATATATATATAATATTATGATTTTTATAATATAATATTATAATATATATATTATATATATAGTAATAATAACATTAATTTTGCACAAGAAAGTTAAATTTTCTTTTCGTCGATATATCCACCGCTTTTAATATTACATATATTATATATATAATATATAATATTATGATTTTTAATATATAATATATAATATATAATATATAATATTATGATTTTTATAATATATTATAATATTATATATATTATATATAGTAATAATATTAATAATATGTAATTTTATATTAATAATATTTAATTTTATAATAATAATAGTAATAATATTTAATTTTGCACAAGAAAGTTATATCTTCTTTTCGTCGATATATCCTCCGCGTTTTTTAATTATTTGTCCGACTAATTTCGCCATCAGTTTTTTTTATTGTTTCTGGTACTATTTGCTTCCGTGCGTTTTGTAGTTTCGTTCCACAAGTCATTTTGAGACTTTGGACACACTTCACGGGTTTTCCGATCTAATTCATCCCAAAATCTTCTCTGTTGGGCTCAGAGATCGAGGGATCGAGGGTGCCAGTGCATTATTTTTGATTCATCACTCTGTTCTAAATGTTGCAAATAGTCTTTTCAAATCCTTGCAGTGTGCTTAGCATCGTACGTCGTGCATGAAAATGGAATTTTGGCCTGTTAATCGCCTGCCAGATGGTACGTTCACGTAAAATAGACAAATACTGTTCTTTCTTCAGAATCCCTTCGATTATTATTAAATCATCAACACTATTCGCTCCAATACATCCCCAAATCATTATTGACCGTCCTTCGTGTTCAACTGTGGATACGATACAGTCAGGAATCATTTTTTTCTTCAAGTCAGTCAAATTTAGATTCGTCGATCCACAAAACATTTTTTCACTCTTCAGCTGACCAATTTCGATATTTTTTTCTTTTTTTTAGCCCACTGTAGTCCTTCTCACTTTATTTTCTGGCCTTAGTAATTCCTTTTTTTATAGCTACGCATCCACGAAGACCAACCTTGTGCAAGCTTGTCTCCTTATTTATACTAGATACTGAATGAAGCTGGTGGCCTAATCATTCGCGAACCCATTGCAATTCTTCGGTAATCACTGGAAATTACTTTCAGTCATCAATTTACAACAACTAGTTGCTGACTGTGAGATATTAATTTTACACGCGGCGAAAATGGTTAAAATGGTTAGGCGCGCATCGAAGTAAATTCGTCGTATTCGGGATTGAATCCAGAGTGCTTCCGACAAAACCGATACTGCCGGGCCGAAGCGAGGGAAATAGATAAGTCTGGGGACAGACAGTACAGCAACGAGACTGGCTCGGTAATTCGAGAGATCGTTAAAATCGTTTCGCGTTTCTGTAGCGAACTCTGTCGACTTCCGTTTCCATCTCTTCTTTTTCTCTCTCTCTCTCTCTCTCTCTCTCTCTCTCTCTCTCTCTCTCTCTCTCTTTCTCTATAGCCATCGTTGAATGCTGCTGCACCGTTTAGTTATTGTCGAGCTCTGCTTTTCTTCTGTCTTGCGCGCTCATTCTCGTTGTCGATGGAAAGAGAGTGAATTACGACGAGGAGGATGGTGGAGGCTGGTCAATTGAGCTCGGATGGAAATCGTAGGGTTTTTCGTCGAATCCGAGTTTTAAAAAAATTTCCATCGAGTTAGTTCCCTTTCTCTTTTCGATCTTCGTCTTCCGAGATGGCATATTCTGCATTCCAGTAGCACGTTTTCAATTATCTGGGTCATAGCTATGTTCGATTATATATCACCTAGGTATAAGATTAAGATAAAAATAATGTGACCTGTGGTATAGCGGAGTGAAAAGTATTATTATATCGTTCTTCAAGCATTCCTCCATGCCTGCAGCTTAATATTGCTTTTTTAATAAATAGAAAAAAGAAAAAATGGAAAAAATGAAGTGATATTTTCCAATATTATTTCACTGAAACTTAAGAGTATTAATAGATTAATGAATTATAATAAATTAAAACGGTTATATATTAAACATAATATACTATAATGTAAAATAATTATAAAAAATTAATAAATAATGTTTTTAAAATATTTTTTAAAATTTCTACGTCGAAACAGAAAAGTATAGCTGAATAGACTTTCAAGTATAAAAAAAAATATAGTTAGAACTCGCAATTTTATTAATTCTCCTCTTTATCTCTATTTATAAATACTGCAATGAGAAACGAGAACAAATTCTGCCTAGAAAAGCTATAGATACACTCCGAAAATTGTTCTACTTCAAGAAGAGAGATTTCCACTTTCAGAAACCTCTTAGAGGCAATTTCCAACAGAGGATTTGAACGAACTTTAAATTTATGAAACTTTAGGCCCCTTTCAGACAATTTGTTTCGACAATACCTGCAAAAACTGCTGAAACACGGAGAAGCAAACCTTCTCCTCCGACCCGTCAAATATCTCGCGAGGAAAGGAAAAAAAGTCGGGAAGAAAAATAAGACAGTGAAGAAGCAGCGACACGCGTTTATGTGATGTCACGCGCAGAGTACGAGCCTCCCCATTGGGAATGCACGTCGCATTATCATTCAAGGCGGTTCACCTGGTTGGGGAATGAGAAATAATGCCGTCGACACGGTTCCTTTCAGTCACGGGTAAACACACCTTCCGTCCTTTTGCCTTCGCTTTCTTTTTTTCCTTTTTCTTTTCTTCCTCCGCCTCCATTCATTTGCATCTTTCGGCGAGATTAATAGACGAACCGACTTCGGTCGGACGTTGAATGCATCAGCGATTTAACGAGCCGCTGCCTCGATGATTCTTTCTTTTTTTTTTTTTCCTTGACTCAGTATTACCATTCGACGACGTACCGCAGACGTACACCGGATCCATACTGGTGGCTGTGAACCCGTACAAGGAGGTGGACTTCTACACGAACGTGAGTAAATTGCAATCGTTTCACCTAGCGGATCCTCTTCGTTGAACGTTGAAGAGAACGAATCTCTTCGACTCAGATCGAGATAAAGAAATAACAAGTTCGATGATAAAGTGATAATTCGAGATGTTTGCCGAGTGGTTGGGTGATTGGTCATTGAGATGATCGATGGAGACACATCGATCACACTTGTTCGTATTTTATAATAAATGACTCTTCACGAGGGTGAATCATTGTGAGATCTTTCGTACATGAGCGTATTAACTTCTTGCCTAAAATTGCAATATTTCCTCAGCTCTAAGTATATTCAAGTATATAACCCAGGCAAAAGAAATAATAAATTTATTACTTCTGTATAATAATTTCTATCCAGTGATGTCATACCGACGAGTTCGAAAAGAACGCGAGGAATTTACTGTGTACGGTTTGGTCACTCGTTATGGTCCGCAATCAGTTGCCAGCGCAAGTGGTTAAAGAAGCCTTAACCTCTTGCGCCATCGAAAATTTTCTTGTCGCCAAATTGCAATATTTTCTCAGCTCTAAGTATATTCAAGTATATAACCCAGACAAAACAAATAATAAATTTATTACTTCTGTATAATAATTTCTATCCAGTGATGTCATACCGACGAGTTCGAAAAGAACGCGAGGAATTTACTGTGTACGGTTTGGTCACTCGTTATGGTCCGCAATCAGTTGCCAGCGCAAGTGGTTAAAGAAGCCTTAACCTCTTGCGCCATCGAAAATTTTCTTGTCGCCAAATTGCAATATTTTCTCAGCTCTAAGTATATTCAAGTATATAACCCAGACAAAACAAATAATAAATTTATTACTTCTGTATAATAATTTCTATCCAGTGATGTCATACCGACGAGTTCGAAAAGAACGCGAGGAATTTACTGTGTACGGTTTGGTCACTCGTTATGGTCCGCAATCAATTGCCAGCGCAAGTGGTTAATTCTTAAAAACTATCGCTACAAAGAATCCTAACTATCTATCATTCGCTCCATCTACGGATGAAATTCCATTTATATATTTTCTTTTTGTCAATTTTAAACAGAGCTTTCGAATTTTTGGCGGTTAATTACAAAAGAGGAAGCGGAAAGAGAGAAAAGAAACAATCGCAATAATACCTATTATTTGCAACAGTGTTACAATTATATCAACTGCAAATTCTACACGAAATTATTTAAACTCTTGCGTTGGAATGACGTGCCACGCACGTCGAGAATTTTTTGTCCAAAAATTACAATATTTTCTCAGTTTTAAGTATATTTAAGTACAACCCGAGCAAAACAAATAATTAATTTATCACTCCAGTGATATCATCACCGACGAGTTCGAAAAGAAGAAGAAAGCGACAAATTGTTGTATACGGTTCGGTCACTCGTTATGGTTCGCAATCAGTTGCCGTATAATGGAAACGAAGAAGAAAAAGATTATCATTTGTGAAATGTTACTCGCACAATTCTTCGTTTCAAGAACGAGGAATTAAGAATTGCGTCAAGTTGATAACTCACGAAGATTTTTCAAATTCGCTCGTCACCGACGATCTAACGATTGGTTGATCATTCAGCTCCCAAGGAGTTTCTTTTTTCTTCACCGGGATGAAGGAGTTTCTTTTTCTGCACGGGAATTTAATGAAACATTCATGGAAATTCGTGACCAAGTTCTTAATCGTATACCAATTATGTATCGCTCCACGGAGAATGGGGGAGATGGACACGTACAGCCTTCTCTGTTCCTCGAGGCAGAGGACGCCGCCACGTGTTTAATATTTGCTATTCTTCGGCGGTACTTCCTGCCCACATTTGAACGCAGGAAGTGCGCAAGTAATTGCGCATTTCAGCAACAACGGGCGGTACAACGAACAACTGTTGTATCGATCGGTATTTAATTCCATCTCTCCTCCCTTACATTTTTCCTTTTTTTTTTTTTTTTTTTTTTTTACAAATATCCAACGACAAATATTTTCTTTAACGCTATGTTAAAGAATTATATTATTATTATTTAGCTTAATTATATTATTTTTTGGTATATATTTTATATTATTTAATTATGAATTAATTTTAGAATGAAATATTGTAAGATTAAATTCAATTCTTAATTATAAAGTGTAAAACTTTATTGTTTATTTTTTTAGTTATATCTATTTCTTCAATAATTTATATATATATATAGAATTAGATATATAAATTTAAATATATTTAAATTATAATTATAATTATTAATTATTATATTATAAATTATATATTATATATGTTATATAAATATTAATAGTTATTATATATAAATTTAAATAATTTTAAAACGTTTTTATTATTTAATAATATTGTTTTTATTATCAATAATTATTTTAATTTTAAGTCCTAATGTAATAACGATTAGAACTACCAACACGACTAAAGCATAGAACTTTGATCCGAGATGTTAAAGTGAAAAAAAAATAGAAATACAATACAATAGAATACACAAACATTTATTCGCGTGTTTTATAAAAAAAAAAAAGTCGTCCAAGCCTCTGAAAATACACCATTTCGCATCTAGTAGTACATCTGTAAAAAGAATTAGCGAACTAGTCATTCTGCGCTGGCAACCGATTGCGGACCATAACGAAAACCGAACCGCATCGTTTCATCGACAACAGCAACGAAGGAAATAAATAAATTCACGTTCGAAAAGTAACGCAGTGTCTACGCCGCGAGTGACAATTCTTTCATTACTGATTTTATTGTCGTTCGAAGAAGCTCGTTTAATTGCGACGGATCTAACGATGAAGGGAAGTTGATGATCTAGCGTGAGAGACGTACGTTACGTTCCAACAACGCGGCGACTTTTTTTTATCGAGCGTGGTTTCGTCGACACGCGAAACGGCCGTCGACAGGACGCCTTTATCGTATTGAAATTGCTAGGTCTCGCCTCGAAAACAGGAAACGGAAGCGGCGACGGGCCTTCGCGGAGATATCGCGGAACAACCGATCAACTCTCGAAGGGTTTTTCTAGGTCACGGAACTCCGCTCCGTTTTTTCGATAAATCGATGCGTAATCCATTTATTTTTCCAGCTGCGAAAACATCGAGCTTCTTCTCTCTTTTACACCTCTCTCTCTCTCTCTCTCTCTCTCTATCTCTATCTCTATCTCTGAGTGAATTATTGTCACTTAAAGCGGTCGCGTAACGCGGGAAACGTGTTTCACTTCGCGGCGGCGCGCGTATTTTTAAAAACGAGTTTAACAGCGGCGACAAAAGATTGATTGCAAGTGAAGAAGGAAGAAAATGAAACAGTGGATGATACATTGTATTCTCGATTGTTAAGAGTCAACCAAGGCAAACGGTCTTGATGATTTCATTACGCGTAAATTAAAATAAATAGTCATTGTTCTGGTTTCTTATTTCTTATCTCGTAATATGTTTATTTAGAGGAGCGAACTTGCATAATTTCTTCTGTTTCGTTCCGATTGAACTCGGACTGTGGACAATTTATAATATCGAGTCACGATCAGTTTCTATTTTCCTATTTTTTTATTAAATCTTTTTTTTTTTTTTTTTGATATATTTTTTTATATTGTTTTAATATATATATTTAGTATAAGTAAAATTTAGTACTTTTTCTTTTTTTGAAGAAATATTTGACAAATTCTCCTTTCGATTGATAAAATAACAAATTGAATGCCCTAGAAATGGTTAAAGCGACCTGTTTTAATTTTTTATAGAAATTTACGATTTTATTTACGAGATTTACAATTTCACCGCGCGTTTTTAGGAGATCTGAATGATATTTTACAAAATATATATACATTCCTCCGATATAAATATTTACAAATATGTATTCCATTTCTCTGTTGCAAATTTTATACTTCGATAGACTGTGGTTTTAGCGTTAAATTTGCTTAAGAATTCCCTCTATTTATACTCGCTCGTCGTTCTACAAACGACAATGTTGAAACAGTGAAACGAACATGTCAAATCACTTTTTATTTCGGTGATGCAGGAACAACTAAGCTCTCAAAATGATTCTCCATATCGACTCGCGTCATCTTCGAAGAGTATTTTTGGAAAAAGACAAATTACATATTCCTATCTAACCTGACAAACACGCTCTCTATATTTATACAGGGTGGGCCAAAAGTTTCTTCCCACTTCTCTTTTTTTTAACAAAACATCAGAATATAAGAATATAAAAATCTAATTTTATTAAATTAGAATAAAGAAGAATAAATAACAATTAATATAAGAATAAAAATCTAATTTTGAATTAAATTTAAGTTCAAACATAAACTTAGATTAGCGTACTTTAATCTGTAAAAAAGATTGAAGGAAATATAATATAATATATGATATAATAAATATAATAAATGTAATAAACATAATAAATAAAATATAATAAATGTAATAAATATAATAAATAAAATATAATGTAATAAGTATAATATAATAAAATATAATAAATATAATAAATATAATAAATAAAGTATAATATAATAAAATGTAATAAATATAATAAGCAAAGTATAATATAATAAAATGAAATAAATATAATAAATAAAGTATAATATAATAAAATATAATAAATGTAATAAATAAACTATAATAAATATAATAAATAAAGTATAGTAAAATATAATAAATGTAATAAATATAATATAATAAAATATAGTAAATGTAATAAATATAATATAATAAAATATAATATATCTAATAAATATAATAAAAAAAATTACGGATTCATTTTAGTAGTAGAAAGTGATTTTTGGCCTACCCAGTGACTTTTGGCCCACCCTGTACAATATACCCCAACGTATCCTCGATAATCGTACGTCGTTGCTTTCTCTCTCTCTCTCTCTCTCTCTCTTTCTCTCTCTTCTTCCCCTGATGTGTGCGCAGTTTTTAATCTCTATTTCGAGGCGCGCGAGCGTCGGGCTTGAAACCATCGGGCGGCGTTAACGCGCGTATCAGCCTGGTTTGAATTAGGGTGCGCAGACCGCGCGCGAGGACTTATTTCGGGATCGAGTGGCAGCCACTTCGTACGTAAATACGGGTCGCCGACAGTGAAACGGTCCTCGAACGGCATTCGACCCTTTAAAGTGTCGTGTGGCGTCGTCGAAGGAGAAAAAAAAAGAAAAAAAAAAAAAATAAAACATATGAAAGGGTTGAGCGATTAAATCGAATTAAGGCAATAAAAAAAAAAAAAAAAAGAAGGGAGTCAGCTCGCAATAGAATTTGCTCCGAGTCAGCGGTTTAACCCTTTCCACCTGGTCGAACTTCAATGAGTCTTTTTTCATATTTTCTTTTTTTTCTTTTTTTTTTTTCTCTTCATCGTGGAATACAAAACCATTTCTTTCTTTTTCGATCTGCGCTGCAATATGGAGATATGTATTGAGTTTCCTCTCTTTCTCTATTTTTATTCACGGTTGGTGGCTTTAACCTTCTGCTTTTCTCCTCCGCAGTTCTCTTCTTTATTTTATTACAGTGTTCCATAGCTAGTTACTTTGGTTAAATAGTTTCTCAATAAATAGTTTCTTTCGATTATGAGAGAATTTCCTGTATCTTTTCTTCGCCAGTTCCTGTATTTTGTCTTCTTCAATTCTTTTTAGTTCTTATGCCTCGCCAAGCCGAGTAATTCCCTAGAGAGACGTATTTATTTTGTAACTAACACGGTGTATTTGTAAGTTCGACCGCTTTCCCACCGGCTGTCTACGTAATAAGTTCGACGGAAAAAAAAAAAAAAAAGAAACCGCTTTGATGTGTAACCCGTGTTTCTACTTCGATCGCGTTCCTTTGACTTTATAAACTCGCGCTGTACATGCCAGACGAGCACCCGGGCGTTTTAAAACGCGTCTCGAAAAGAGACTTCTAACGGCGGTAATGCTCGGTAATAAAATCAAATATTCTGGCAATTAATCTTCATTCGTTCCATTAGGAAATCTCCTTTTGGAAAATATTCGTCTCTGAAAAGGAAGCTAATGATTACACACGAACGTTTCGTTTTCGTTTCAAAATACGTTATGAACAATATTATGTTATAAATAATATTAACGAGTATTTGTAGTATATTTAATAGTATATTTAATGATATTAACGAGTTGAAAAGTTACAAATTGCAACTTTCGTGAATGTACGACAGTTGCAATTTGTTGAATTTGCTACTGCAATTTCACTTGTTTTATTTATTATATCAAATTTTGCTTACTGCATCGAGCAGAGGGTTGATCATTATATTAATAACTTGCGACTCGTAGTACCTCGCGAATGATATCCCACTCAGTGCACAATGGCTCAGGTATCCTACTGCCTATAGCATTTCTAGAACTTAAATAGGGCGTTGGCACGACTTATGAAGGAAATTCTTCACATATTCGAGATATTCATCCTTTAAGCTCTGTCCTGGCTGAAATTTCACCACGTGCTTATTTTATTTATTGTCATCATTCTGCAATAGTACTGTTATTTACTGCCGCTATATTATTTACAACGTTGTTACAATTATATTAACTGCAAACTGTACACGGAAATTATTCAACTCTTAAAAACTATCGCTATAAATATAATTCATGAAATAGTGAAATTTCATTTAAATATTTTTTAAATTCTGAACAAAGCTTTTAAATTTCTGAGAGTTCATTAAGAAAGAAGAAACAATCGCAATAATATCTTCACTATATTATTTACAACATTGTTACAATTACATGAACTGCAAATTCCACACGAAATTATTTAAACTCTTGCGTTGGAATGACATGCCACGCAACTCAAGAATTTATTGTCCCAAAATTGCAATATTTTCTTAGTTTTAAGTATATTTAAGTATAATATTTTAGTAATAATAAATTTATTACTTCTCAGTAATTTCTATTCAGTGATATCATAACGACGAGTTCGAAAAGAAAGCGACGAATTATTGTGTACGGTTTGGTCGCTCGTTATGGTCCGCAATCAGTTGCCAGCGCAAGTGGTTAATTCTTAAAAATTATCGCTACAAAGAATCCTAACTATCTATCATTCGCTCCATCCACTGGAATGACGTGCCACGCACGTTGAAAATTTTCTTGTCGCAAAATTGCAATATTTTCTCAGCTCTAAGTATATTTAAGTATATAACCCAGCCAAAACAAATAATAAATTTATTACTTCTCTATAATAATTTCTATTCAATGATGTCATACCGACGAGTTCGAAAAGAGAGCGAGGAATTTACTGTGTACGATTTGGTCACTCGTTATGGTCCGCAATCACTTGCCAGCGCAA
>NW_025110233.1:105910-138100 GCF_011392965.1 Frieseomelitta varia
GCCAGCGCAAGTAGTTAAAGAAACCTTAACCTCTTGCGCCACGCACATCGAAAATTTTCCTGTCGCAAAATTGCAATATTTTCTCAGTTTTAATTATATTTAAGTATAACCAAGGCAAAACAAATAATAAATTCATTACGTCTCAATAATTTCTATCCGGTAATATCATACCGACGAGCTCGAAAAGAGAGCGAGGAATTTACTGTGTACGGTTTGGTCACTCGTTATGGTCCGCAATCAGTTTCCAGCGCAAGTGGTTAATTCTTAAAAACTATCGCTACAAAGAATCCTAACTATCTATCATTCGCCCCATCCACGGATGAAATTCCATTTAAATATATTTTCTTTTTATCAACTTTAAACAGAGCTTTCGAATTTTTGACGGTTAATTATAAAAGAACAGGTGGAAGAATTGAAAAGAAACGAATAGATCGGTAATTTCGAAGGTCAGCCGGGGTACCAGAGGACCCCTGGCTGGCAAGAAGGAAAAGGGTGGCTCGCTGTGGTGCACGCCCCGTGTTATTGATCGGGCTGGAGCGCACATCGGATTCGGAGACTCGTCGCGGTTGCCCTGGAGCCTTCGGAGCCTCGTCCTTTTCCTCTCGACGGCGACGGTGCCCGGGTACATGTCCATGTGTATCAATCAATTACCAAGTTCCTAACTCGAAACTGAAAAAATTCCACGCCTCGTGTTTAACCGAAATAATCGAATTTCGAAGAAAAAAAAAACTAACAATCTCTGGTTTTCACGGTCGTAGAGGGAATTTTCGTTCTTGTAGTAAATGCAACTGCGGATTTACAGACTATCGGAACTTTTTTTTTAGTGACTGACTGGAGTGTTAGTTCCACTGGTTTTGGTTTGAACTAGTTTGAATATTGATTTCCATGAAAGTTGATTTTCTATCGATAATGTAGTTTTCTAACGGACTTCTTGTTTTTACCTCGTACGTTTATTATTAGATGATTGTTCCTCGTTCAAGTACATTGATAAATTGATCGATAACGTATATTTTCGAATAGACTTTTTGTTTTTACCTCGTACGTTTGGATGATTATTCCTCGTCCAACTACATTGATAATTTATCGAACGTATGTTTTCAGTTTCAGTAGTACCGTCAATTTTTGCCGATTAATTTTGTTTGATTTCGAATTGGCTCATTTGCTTACGTCAAACAGATTTGATTTGCCTCCCTATTTTATTTATTTCGCAGTTTTATTTCCTTGCATTTCTCATCCTCTGCTGATGGTAATCAAATTAATGGTTTAGTTGGCTGATCATCCGGACGCTACGTTACCGAGTGTTTCAAAAGGAAGATCTAAGTCAAGTTAGTCTAGCTAAACTTTTGTGAATGAAAGTCCATAAATGTACATTCGCAACTGTGATATTATGAAATTGCACAATGTTATAAATATTATATAATTGTAATAATTTATAATACAATATTATTTAAATTATAATTGTAAAAATTTATAATTGTATATAAATTATAATTTTATTATAAATTTATAATTGTATATCATTATATTATAAATTTATAATTGTATATAACTGTATTATAAATTTATATTTGTACATAATTGTATTATAAATTTGTAATTGTATATAATTGTATATAAATTACAATTGTATTATAAATTCACAATTGTAAAAATTTATAATACAAAATTACATAATTGTATACAAAATTGTATAATTATTTACATAACATTGTAAAATTATCTGTCTACGCTACGAATAACAGTAATTGAAAAGTAATTGGGCAGAAGTAAAAAGAGATTAGACGATTTTTGCAAACATCGACTTCCTCCTCAGCGATAATGCGTTATTGTTTTCTAATCAACGGGAACTATGCTTATTAATCCGTTCCTCTCGATCGTTAGTCTAACTTGTAGAGGGAAGTTGGGAACACAGTTAGCAAGTCTCAGCATGTAAGGATAATTTTGTGGTAATTGAATATCGGTTCTCCTCGTGAACGGTGTCGTGCTCTGATTAATCGTCGACCATCGCGATAGATCTGGCTCTAGGACCAGCGTAATTTCCGCTGTCACTTTCAGGTCGTAGTAAACGTCTTGCTCTCTCTCTCTCTCTCTCTCTCTATATATATATATATATATATATATATATAGTCAGCCAGAAAACACTGAAATTTCTCGTTTTACTCCAGTCTCTCGTTTACCCCCATACCACGAGAGAAATTACTCGATCAAGTGGTTATAATTTTATTTTATTTTATTATTTTATTTTTAATTTTAAATTACGCATCGACGTCGTTGACATAAATTAAAATCCACGTAGTATATCCTTTCTTGCTTCATCAGGAGATTTTATTTCTATTTCAAGTCGCTGATGAAAACTCACGCTTATAATTATAAATTTAAGGGGGACTCGAGAGAGAGAGAGAAGGTGTAAAAGAATTTACGAATTATTCGCCAATAAATATGGCAAATTGGATGCAAATCGTACGTCGTTATTTAGCATTATGTAAACCTGATTCCTTCGGGTCGCTGCTACGTCTCTCCAGAAACAAAAGGAACTGGAGCATCGCGATATTCGCCTCGTTCGCCAATGTACGAACATGCCAGAGAGATGGAAACATTTTTATCTCGTCGTTGCATATTCCGTATCACTCGTTGCTTCTGTATACATACATACATACATGCATATCTCTCTCTCTCTCTCTCTCTCGTAGCATTGCACGAACGATCGATTCGAGTGTTTCGAAGTAATCAGCCGTGCTGGTTTACGTCAAAGACAATCATCCAGGTAACTGGACCGCCAGCGTGTCGTCATTAACGATCAGTCAGGGCTGACCTGTTCCTGCAGGCTGTCGGATCGCTCCATTTTGTTCCACGGCACTCCATTTTACGCCGTTTTACTTGTGGCTTTGTCCCGTTTGAGAAAACGTCTCGCGAAGAATGGCCTTCCCTCGCGTGACCTCGATGACTCGTTATATTTCGTTAGGCAAACAAGCAGCCCAACCGCGTACCCTTACGTCTCGTATCCTCCTGGAAATTCCACTGTCCGGTTTTGCTACAGTTCCGTTCTCCGCGCAGACGAACGAACTCGATCGCTTTGTCCTCTCGATTGGCCGTAGTTCAACGTAGTTCGCGGACAACGTCAGAGTCTCGAAATGAAAGTGATACCTTTGATTGGCGCTCGATCCGATTGAAATCGAGTTGTTCGGCGAGAATCGAAAGAATATTTTTAGAAACTCCGCGACCCCAATTTTTCAATTTAAACTTCTAGTTTAGTAGTTCCAACTTCTCTACCCCTGCCATTATACCTATAGCTTTCCCTTAACTATAACCTCGGTGCCTATATAATCTTCCTACGTTTCAACCACTCGTTCCCGTGTCTGCAATTTCGTATCCCAAATCACACGGATAAAATTCTAATCAGTCCCAGAAACGTGAGCTCGATTCTCTCTCTCTCTCTCTCTCTCTCTCTCTCTCTCTTTGATCGACAATCGAGTTCATGCAACTCCCCTGGTCACAACGTCATCGAGAGTTATTTACGACGCTCCCACGACGAACCAATCGGCCAGCGTCAACAAACTTAGGGTGAATTCTCCCAGGTTCTCCCCCATATTATTATACTCGTCGCCGATGCAAGATAGAAGATCGTCTTCCACATCTTTAAGGGGTCGGGACAGTTTGAAATTTTCAAAAAATCGATTCTTCTTTCATTTTTGTTTTAAATAGTAGTTTGATTGCTTAGAGATAAGATAGAAAAGGTCCTAGCCTTTAAAACGATTTACTTTGGAGTATAATAACATAAATCCGCGGATACAGAATAATTGAATTTGCGTCACTGCTTTACAGCTTTTAAGCAGCATTGTAAAGTGTAAATCGTGCGATTCAAATGTTACTTCTGGTGAATCGAATATTAGGAAGGACTTGGATTCAATTTAGTTGTGAATTGTGAGAACTGTGAGCCGCGATGTATAAGTGAAAAAGAAGTAAGTAAAGGATACGTATGAAAAATGAACGTTCTGAAACTTTAAACGCGTTTTTCTCGAAACTAGGTTTTTAGAAACGGTGTGCAAGATATCTGGGAATCTGACCAACCGATTACTGTGATACTTGATGCGTATCTTTAGTGTAACGTTTACTAGGGATTGACGATCGAACATTTTCTAATTTTTAGCAACTTCGAGAAACATAAACAAAAAAGCGTAATTCGATAACGTTAAAAACAAATAGCTGCTCTTTTCATAATTTTCACAAGAATGAAAATACTGGATCGTCAATCCCTAGAGAATATTGTTTACTTTTCTTGCCTTTTTGTTGCAACTACTCCTGAAGTCATGCACACCGATAGGCAATGTAAAAAAAAAAGTTAGGTAAAAGGATTAAATTGACGTTAAAAAGTCAAATAAACCGTCGATGAACCATCAAATGTATACTTTGTTTTTTTTTACTAGCCCCCAAAGTATTCGTAATTTTTAGGCCTCTGAATCAAACTGTCCAGCCCCCTGGATAATCAATCCTGTTGAACTTCGCAGACTACTCCGTTAACCTTAATTAACGGCCGAGTAAAGGAAAAAAGACCGAGCCATGGAAAAACCGAGTCCTGCTTTCCTACCCTAGGCTCTCCGCGTAACCTCGTTTTTCCTATTGGCGTGTTCGCGCGCGCGCACCGGCCGGCCAACGACACCGAGCCGAAGAAGAAGAAGAAGAAGAAGAAGAGGGGTCGTAAGCACGACCCCCGGCCGCCGGTGTGTGTCCTGACACGAGCCAGCCGTGGCCTCTAGTCGGCGAACCGTGCGCTGATTTTGCAGTCGCAGCTGCAGGAATAAACGGGGACACGAGTTCCTCGCTCTCCCCCATCACCACCACCACTCCCAGTTATACTACCCTTCGAGTCAAAACATTCGCGATGCGCATAGCCGCCGTAGTTTTCACCACTTTTCTTCCCTTCTTTCTTTCTTTCTTTCTTTCTTTTTTTCTTTCTTTCTTTCTTTCTTTCTTTCTTTCTTTTTTTCAGCCCCATTGTCTCCCTCTGTGGCGGGGAACAGTCATTTTGTTTCACCCCGCAAAGAGGAGAATTCTTTCTTGAACGATTCAGAGGATTCAGAGGGTGGGTTTTTAATGACGCGAGAGAAGATGCAGGATTTTTTTTTTATTGGAGCGAAGTTAGGAGCCTTTGAGATGTCTCGGAGAATCTAAGGAACGATTTTCGAACAACGCAAGAGGGTTGTATTATGTATGTTTGACGTATTTGGGGATGTTTTATCGATATTTGTTAACTCTTTGGGTTAGGTTTGTTAAGTTGATCCTAAAGTGTGTTTCGTCCCATTCCTTTTGTTTTTACTATATAAAGAGATAATATATATTGTTTTACTATTATTTAATTTATACTTACTAATATTATTTTACTATATAATTTTTGTATTTTTTTTATATTTTACCATATCATTTCTTTTGTTTTTACTATATAGAGAGATAATATATATTGTTTTACTATTATTTAATTTATATTTATTCATATTATTTTACTATATAATTTTTGTATTTTTTTATATTTTACTATATAATTTCTTTTGTTTTTACTATATAGAGAGATAATATATATTGTTTTACTATTATTTAATTTATACTTACTAATATTATTTTACTATATAATTTTTGTATTTTTTTATATTTTACCATATAATTTCTTTTGTTTTTACGATATAGAGAGATAATATATTGTTTTACTATTATTTAATTTATACTTACTAATATTATTTTACTATATAATTTTTGTATTTTTTTATATTTTACCATATAATTTCTTTTGTTTTTACGATATAGAGAGATAATATATTGTTTTACTATTATTTAATTTATACTTACTAATATTATTTTACTATATAATTTTTGTATTTTTTTATATTTTACCATATAATTTCTTTTGTTTTCACTATATAGAGAGATAATATATTGTTCTACTATTATTTACTTCATATTTACTAATATTATTTTACTATATAATTTTTGATATTATTTTTACTGTATAAAGAGATAATTTATTAACTAATGTTGTAAAAGAGGATTATGCGATCATTATCATATGTATTTAGAAATACCAATCACGAAAGGTAGCGATATTTATCAATATTGTTTAATCCTATTTCTTTTATTTTCATTGTATAAAGTGATTAAATCATTATAAAATGATTAATCACTTTATACAGTACAACAAGGGATGTATATTGCATGTACATATTTCGGGATATTTACTAATTGCGAAAGAAAGCGATATTTATCAATATTTGTCAATTCTTTGGGAACAATGTTTAAGTTTAATCTTAAAGAGCGTTTCGTTCCGTTTCTTTCATTTTTACTATATAAAGTGATTAAATATAAAGCGATATACTACAAAGTGACTTAACTTGTAATCAAATTACGAACACTCTTCAAATTTAACCAGTTAAACGTGAAATATGAATCACTGATGAAATATTGAAATTAGCCATTCGTTTCGAAACGAAAACCAGTAAACGATGCACGCGTAAAAAATGCACGTTTCGTGTTCAACGAAATTTTCGCGGAACTTTGGGAAACTGATGGATGGCGGCCGTATCTCAGAAAAAAAAAAAAAAATATTTCATTTTCGACGGCATGCGTACCAGTTTCGACCAGCAGACGATCTCGCAATAAAAGTTAGATAGCCCGGTAAGAGCTGTTCAAACATCGGCTCGCTGAAACATTGAAGCTCTGAAAATACAAAACAATCAGCGGATAAGGAAGCCGGTTGTAAAGAGAGATTGAGAAATTTGTGTGTTCAGGGCCAGATGTGCCGTTCTTCGAGGGAATGGAGATAAGATACGTCAACTAAAGGGACTTCCGTACGACAGCCACCTGAAATTTGTTGCATTCCGCTATTTTTACCAGAGGCCATTTGTTTTCTCAAGAACTCGCGGCTTCGGTTTATCTTCTGTCTAAACACATCACCCCCTTCGAGATAATTCCCATCGAATATAGCCGATAAGGTGCTCTGGTCTCTGAAGAAACATCCTTCAAACATAGCTACGAGTTATGTATAAAAAAAACTTTAAACCGGCATAGAAACGTGAAGTCGAGTCGTTTGACTAACAACGAAAACGAAAAAACTTAAGTATCTAAAAAAATATAGTATATAAAATATAAAATTGTAGTATATTATATGAAATATACTCGAAGTGATGACACACTCGTAGTAATAAATTATTTTGATCTTCGTTGGTTATTTTTTTTTTTTTTTTCATTTGAACGTTTCGGTTTTTAATTGATATTTATCTATGAACGTTGATTTAAAGAC
This sequence comes from Frieseomelitta varia, assembly GCF_011392965.1. Lineage (NCBI taxonomy): Eukaryota > Metazoa > Arthropoda > Insecta > Hymenoptera > Apidae > Frieseomelitta > Frieseomelitta varia. The sequence goes on from NW_025110233.1 coordinate 113,196, forward strand.
GAACATTATTTTTTCAAAAATATTTTCAATTCTTCCGATCTATCATTCTCCCACAATTACCTCCGCAGATTCAAATTCCTTTAACCGATCAAATGATCTACATACCATCGATTGAAATCCATTATTCGCCAAACACATTATCCGACAAACATTGTTTCAACAAAATTTACTTTGCAAATAAATTTCGCTCAGCATCTGGCTCGAACGCGCAGAGTATAAAACTACGAAGTTGAATCGTGCAACGAACAAACAGAAATGCGACTTTCATCTCGCGGTTAATTTTCACGGAGATCAACATTCGCGGAGCGAATAATCCAGTTACGTAAATTTCTCCGTGATGCGCACGATAATCTTTTTTCCTTTGCCTTTGCTCTTTCGTGCTTGTACTCCACCTTTTTCCTCGGGGAGGGTGGAGAGTGGCGCATGCATCTTTAAAACGTTCAGCAATCGAAATCTTGTCTCGTGTTCTACTCTCCCATTCTCGGCAAAAGCGCGAAGCAAATTGCAAGGATTCGCCGCGCGACAATCGCTGTAAATTCTTTAAACCCTTTCGTTAACTCTGCGCTGGCAACTGATTGCGGACCATAACGAGTGACCAAGCCGTATACAATAATTCGTCGCTCTCTTTCGAAGTTAGTATGATATCACTGGATAGAAATTATTGAGAAGCGATAAATTTGTTATTAAATATTATTATACTTAAATGTGAAATATTATGAAAATATTATTACACTACATAATAATATAGTATATTGTACAATATGTTATATATCTGTTATATAATATAATTATATATATGATTTTGTGGTATAATTATGTATATGATATATGTTTTATAATATTTTATATTATATAACAGATACATAATATAATAATTATATTATTATAATGAAAGCTGAGAAACTATTGCAATTTTGAGATAAGAAATTCTTGACGTGCGTGGCACGTCATTACAGCGCAAAAGGTTAACGGCAACTGATTGCGGACCATAACGAGTGACCAAGCCGTATACAATAATTTATCGCTTTCCTTTCGAACTCGTTAGTATGATATCACTGGACAGAAATTATTGAGAAGCGATAAACTTGTTATTACTAAAATATTATTATACTTAAATGTGAAATATCATAAAAATATTATTACACTATATAATAATATAGTATATTGTACTATATGTTATATATCTGTTATATAATATAATTATATATATGATTTTGTGATATAATTATGTATATGATATATGTTTTATAATATTTTATATTATATAACAGATACATAATATAATAATTATATTATTATACTTAAAGCTGAGAAAATATTGCAATTTTGGGATAAGAAATTCTTGACGTGCATTTTCATTATTGAGAAGTGATAAAATATTATTATACTTAAATGTGAAATATTATACAAATATTATTACACTATATAATATAGTATATTATACTATATATTATATAATATAAAATATTATTATACTCAAAGCTAAGAAAATATTACAATTTTGAGAAATTCTTGACGTGCGTGGCACGTCATTACAGCACAAGAGGTTAACGGCAACTGATTGCGGACCGTAACGAGTGACCAAACTGTATACTGCAAATAATTCGTCGTTTTTTTTTTTTTTTTTTTTTTTTTTTTTTTTGACAATCGTTGACAATGGTATCACTGGACAGAAATTACTAAGAAGTAATAAATTTACTATTTCTTTTGTCTGAGTTATATTTAAATATACTTAAAACTGAGAAAATGTTGCAATTTTGGGGTAAATGATTCTCGACGTGCGTGGCGCAAGAGGTTAAGGTGTGTACACACACGCGTATGTACACGTGTACGCGCATATGCAACGTGTAGGGGGCGGAGGAGGGATGCATGCTGTACCCAACGAAGTGTTCTCGTCGGCGGTTTCATGGAAATGGATCAAGCGTTTCGATGAATTTTCACGAGCCGCGGCCGAGGGTTAGTGGATTAACACGCTCTTTCCTCCTCCGTGCTCGCAGTTGCGCAGAAGAGACGTGTCTGACGCGTAACTGGGTTGCACTACTTCGCACTACCCGTGGCTGTAACCGCGAGGGACTAAGGCTAAGGCATTACGCTTGCATAAATGCATCGGTGCACCGATCGAATCGAAATCCCAGCCTAACGTGCCAAGTGTTCCTCTTGTTAAAAAAAAAAAAAAAAATTACCAAATGGTTTCCTTCGGCTGGTTTTATTCAACGAGAGCGAAGCGTATTGACATTTCGCCTTAATGTCAAGCCTGATGTTGACTGGAGACACTGGAAGCTATAAAAATTTTAGTTTGGGATTTATTACTATTCTCTGTCAAGGAAAATTAAATATCTTGAATTGTTGTATTGATAAATATATAAATAAATAATTGTGTGTGTTTGTAATGTATTACAATTTAATTATATATTTTTATTGATACGAGATATATAATTATGCTATAATTGTACAAAATATAGTTGTATAAAATTATATATTGTTATATAATTATTTTAATATAATTATATGAAATATACAATTATAATATAATTATAATTATAATATAGCATAAACAAAATATACAATTATAATATAACGAATGTATAATATATAATTATAATGTATAATGCATAATTAGACTGTAATATGACAAAATATAATTGTACAACATAATATAATATAATTAATATAATATAACGAATGATTGTAATCATCCCATTTGAGAATTAAAATAGTCACCGCGAATGATCGTTTCTATTAATTATTTTCAGATCGTTCAGTTATAGACTGCTAAAGTTTATACACAGTACAATTTTATTCTACATTTATATATTTATACAGTATAATTTTATTCTACATTTACAATCTTTTCGTGGTAGTTTCACGTAATTACATTCGCCGCGAAACTGGCAAACTTGGCAGCGTTAAATGAAACAGATGACAAGAGCGTGTAGCAGGAGGGAAGATTTTATGGACATACTACATACGTACACAGACACGTACAAAGGCAAAGCATTAATCCACCACGCGTTTGAAATCGAACTATTGATGTACATACCTTTTGGTGCCATGATACGATCTCCCAAGGGAGTCAGCAAATGAAAGGGGCCGAACGGAACTCGGTCGTGGAGCTCGTCCTATCAAATGACATTTGCAATTAATCGGGTTACCAGGCTCGTCGAGCCCACCTATCGCTACCTTAATTTAAACCTTCTATTGGATCATCGGAATCTGTTTGTCGTGTCCGATGCGTTTCAAGCGGTAATTAAGGCTGATGAACCTAGGTATGTCGCGAACTTTCTACCATAATTGATATGATTCCAAAAAATTCGCTGTTTGGAAATGAAAAATAAATGAATTTATTTTAAGATTTATCATATTCTTCGTTTTACTATTTACTATTAGATATTTATTGTTAAGACTTTAATTTTATTATTTATTAAGATTTATTATATGTAGATGAAATTTATTTTATTTATTTTAGTTTAAAAGTCCGCAGCGCAGTAAAAGTCGTCGTCGGGAACTCTGAATGAAGGAATTTACCCGAAATTCAAATTTATTGTAACTGAAGTAAATTAATTTATTTAATTTACTTCAGTTACAATAATTTATTTAATTAATTTATTTAAATTAATTTATTTAAATTTATTTAATTAATTAATTTATTTAAATTAATTTATTTAATTAATTTATTTAAATTTATTTAATTAATTTACTTCAGTTACAATAAAATTAATTTATTTAATTTTAAATTTATTATTTATTATATTACTATTTATTTTATTTATTATTTATTATATTATTTTATCTATCTATTATTTATTATTATTTATTAAATCTATTTATTTTTCATTTCTAAACAGCGATGATCTTTCGGAATCACACCGCGTGCTTCTTCGTTGCATTTGAAGTTAAAATTATGGCTACGCGTCAGCATTGACCTTCGAGTTCAAACTTCGAACTTCAGTTCACATCGACTCGCTGACAATTTCCATTGTGACAAGTTCTTGCTTGTACATACGCCACCGTACACTTTGTTGGACCGTGTTCCTCATAGGTATGACATATTCTGAGCTCAGATAGATAGTCTTATTGACAAGTGAACTGAAGTTCTCGCAGACCGGAAATAGAGATGCCTGCGTACGTCTTCCGCCCCTTATTTCAACCAGTCAACGCGTTCCAAACTGTTCCAGCTACTACCGAAATAACCATTGTAAAAACTAAAGATAGCATCGTTTTTGTTTCTTTCAACTCCGTCTTTCTTTAAGCTTGGTAAAAGGACAGTTCGAGACTTGTGTTTCGAGTTACCATCGTTTATTGGTTTTATTATTGATGAGAATTAATTTTTGATGACGAACAAATTGCTGTACTGCTGCTTTGCTCTAACGATCTTCTTAAAGAGTAACTGTTTAATGTAGATGTACACATAGTTGTAAAAATAAATTTATTAAGAGATCTCCCAGGATAGATATTCTAAGCAATAAGAAGGAAGTAATAAATTTGTAGGAATAAGAAATCTACTCTTTATGAAACAAAATTGAAATTTCTCGATTTGCAGGAGTACGTGATTTTTCTTTTTTTGTAAGAATAAAATTTACTCTAATTAATTGAAATTAATTATATAATTATTATAACTATATCATAATTAAAATTTACTCTAGATAATTATATATTTATTATAATTATATTATAATTAAAATGTACTCTAAACAATTATACAATTACTATAATTATATTATAATTAAAGTTTACTCTAAATAACTATACAATTATTATATTATAATTAAAATTTACTCCAATTAAACAAAATTCAAGTTTCTCGATTTGCAGGAGTGATTTTCCTTTTTTGTGAGATTAAAATCTGCTCTCTGTTGAACAAAATTCAAATTTCTCGATTTGCAGGAGTGATTTTCCTTTTTCGTGAGATTATAATCTGCTCTCTGTTGAACAAAATTGAAATTTCTTGATTTGCAGGAGTACATGATTTTCCTTTTTTTGTAAGAATAAAATTTACTCTAATTAATTGAAATTAATTATATAATTATTATAACTATATCATAATTAAAATTTACTCTAAATAATTATATATTTGTTATAATTATATTATAATTAAAATGTACTCTAAACAATTATATAATTACTATAATTATATTATAATTAAAATTAACTTTAAATAACTATACAATTATTATAATTATATCATAATTAAAATTTACTCCAATTAAACAAAATTCAAGTTTCTCGATTTGCAGGAGTGATTTTCCTTTTTTGTGAGATTAAAATCTGCTCTCTGTTGAACAAAATTCAAATTTCTCGATTTGCAGGAGTGATTTTCCTTTTTTGTGAGATTATAATCTGCTCTCTGTTGAACAAAATTGAAATTTCTCGATTTGCAGGAGTACATGATTTTCCTTTTTTTGTAAGAATAAAATTTACTCTAACTAATTGAAATTAATTATATAATTATTATAACTATATCATAATTAAAATTTCCTCTAGATAATTATATATTTTTTATAATTATATTATAATTAAAATGTACTCTAAACAATTATACAATTACTATAATTATATTATAATTAAAGTTTACTCTAAATAACTATACAATTATTATATTATAATTAAAATTTACTCCAATTAAACAAAATTCAAGTTTCTCGATTTGCAGGAGTGATTTTCCTTTTTTGTCAGATTAAAATCTGCTCTCTGTTGAACAAAATTGAAATTTCTCGATTTGCAGGAGTACGTGAGCCGATATCATGGCCAGAAGATGGGCTCGTTGGAGCCACACGTGTTCGCATTGGCGGAAGCGGCGTACAAGTCTCTCCAAGAGACGGAGAGCAATCAATCCTGCGTGATATCGGGGGAGAGTGGCGCGGGGAAGACGGAAACCACGAAATTCATTCTGCAGTACCTTTGCTCGGTGACCAGCAACGTCGACACCTGGGTGGAACAACAAATTCTCGAGGCGAACACCATCCTCGAAGCTTTCGGTAATTACGTCGAACCTGTTAATAACCAATTTCTCGTTGATTATATTTTCCAACAGTTTGCCGGGCTTAAGTTCCTTAATTCTCCTGGAAACTTTCGTTTGACTGTTTCGCGCTTCGTTGCGAAAAGTTTAAAGATTAAAGAGTTGATTCTCACTCCGTGTGATTCTTTGAAAATTACACCGACGTGTAAATTTCTCATCAGAATTTCAAAGTAAGAGGGCACGCCATTGCAGCGCAAGAGGTTATGTAAATTAAAATAATTGTATTATTATTATTATAAATGTTACATTATTATTATTATAAAATAATTATATTATTATTATTATTGTTGTGTATTAAATATAATATAATAACAATAATATAATTATTTTAACTTTTTTTTGGCCATAAATTTTTTAATATATAACAATAATAATAATATAATTATATTATTATATTATATTATATTATTATTATTATTGTTACACATTAAAAAATTTATGGTCAAAAAAAAAATGTTAAAAAAAATAAAGATGACAAAAATTTACACATACAAAAGATTAACCACGCCATGTTTCCACCCCTTTGAAACCGCAACAACTTTTGTATATTGAACAATTTTTCATCAGGCGCGTAATTTAAAAATTATACCAGGCGTGCAAGTTACGGGTGAATCACTCTGTATAATAAGAACGTACATTTCATAAACATAAAGACGGAAGAATTTTTTCACTTATGTCAACGAAAATCGATATCGATAATGGAAAAATTAATATGAATACAATTTCGATTTAATTTCCATGGAGTCCTCGATCATCGGGCGGCTAAATGTTAATTTGCAGCTGTCAAAGAGAAACTGCACTTGTCTTACTGATTTTCTCAGTGAATCAGTGTCAATTGGAAAGTTTGTGAATGAAAGAAAGAAAAGAAAAGTTCCCGTAAAGGATTTCATTGAAAGTATAAACTTGTCGCGAAACTGTGTTCCACGGACACCTTTTCATAAAAGTCGTTCGAAGAGGTGGACAAGCCTTTTTTTTTTTTTTTTTTTTTTTTTTTGTTTCGAGGCTTCCTCTCGTCGCTTTCAAAGGCAACGCTCGAAAATAGAAACGTAAACGGGAAGACTTTTGTGGAAACGGATCGATGAACGTTATTCCTAATGGCATTTAAAAATAAAGGGGGATTCATTACTCGGAGTCAAGAGGCCGAGAGAGAGAGAGAGAGAGAGAGAGCGAGTCAGGTGTTAAATGTAAAAACGCGAGGGGTAGAAACTGGGTCACCAGAGGCAAAAAAAAGGTTCAAGGGGGTATCATGAAAATTGTACCGTTCGCTTTTGTGTCTCGACGAAGCAGGAACCCCGGCTCGTTGTGAAAATGTTTTCTGCCGCTGCATTTTATTCCGCCAGTGTGTCAAAAGATTGCACTTTTCTTTTCTCTCTTTCGTAATTCTTTCAATGGGTTAAAAGTTCGCCAATTTTTGGCACGTCGCGAAGCTCGTGCAATTAATTAAAAAAATATAATTGTTCTAAATTTAAATTCCATATTTCGCCATATTTGAATTCCCCGCTTCACGTTTATTTTGAAATTTTAGTTTATTTGTTTATTATTTATTTTATTAATTATTTATTATTTATTTCATTAATTATTTAATTTTGTTTATTATTTATTTTATTTTTTTTTCTTTATTTAAGAAACTTTTAAACACTCATTTCGTAATTTTTTTTTTACTTGTCCATTATTCAGTTTAAACATTCATTTCGTAGTTTTTTGCGATTTATAATTAATTACAAAATTCAATATTTTCTAAACTTATGATACATAGGAGAGAGAGCTTTTTCGTTATAGTTGATAAAAATTAAAATTTCAAAAACGTGCGTAGTTTAAATGAAACTTAAGAAATAGGGGACAGTGATTTTTTGTAAAATTTAATAACAAGAAGAATTGATATAAGATAATTCGCGAATAAATTAAAGGATTGTAATCTTGTTTAGTCACCGATCAATCATTAAGTTAGTAAAGTCTTAATTTTAAATGATCGACAACGTTAAAAAGGATTAGAAATTCTCCCTGTAGAAATAATTATTTTACGTACTCTTTGTGTTTATAATTTTTATTTCTATCAAATAGAGTGCCAACATCTCGTAGGAAAAGTCAGAATTAATTTTGGTCAACACTGAATGACTCTCCCTGTAGAAACAATTAATTATTTCATACGCTCTTTGTATTTTATAATTTTCATTTTTGTCAAATGAAATGCCAGCATCTCGTAGGAAAAGTCAGAATTAATTTCAACATCTGAGTTCTGTATTTTGTTAGAAACGTATCTCTCGTGTTTTATGATCCCACGTTTAATACGACGCTTATACCTTTTAACTCTGCACTGCAGGAAACGCAAAGACCGTAAGGAACGACAACAGCTCCCGGTTCGGCAAGTTTATGCAGGTGTGCTTCGACAGCAAGTGGATGATCAAGGGCTGCATCATCCAAGACTACCTGCTCGAGCAGAGCCGCATAACTTTTCAAAGTGCCGGCGAGAGGAACTACCATGTGTTCTATCAGCTGGTGGAGGCTGGAACCAGGGACAAGGAATTCGCGGAACAATATAAACTGATGCCAGCAAGCCACTACAAGTATTTGAATCAGTCTGGCTGCGTGAAGATCGATGGTATCTCCGACAGCAAGAAACTCGATGCTCTCAGGCTAGCGTTTAACGTGCTACAGGTAATTAGTCGGTACACATCGGGGCGGTTTTCCTTCAAAGGTGGTGGTACCAATTTATTCACGTTAATGGCACGTGCAAACAAACTTCGTATACTTGAAATTCTGTGAGAATTTCTCTATTGAATTTTCCCAGGGTGGTGTGGGACTTTCGTTTGATCTGCTGGCGATGAAAATAATTGTTTACATATTTTTAGTATATTTTTAAATATCTCAAAGTTAAACAGTTGTTGATACTAGTTTTCTTGTAGGCGGACGTGCAGAGGACGTATGAAGGTCATTAACGTTTTTTCTAAGTGGAATCATATATTTTTTGTTGCATCAGTTGATGCACCTTGATATTCTTTGTGGAAAAAGTATTAACCCATTTATGTTAAAAAATCATTGGTTTAGGAGACATTTTAATTTTAATTTTGTAAAATCTATGCGTGAAAGACAAAGACAGTATGTTATTTTATTCTTATATATTATTATATATTCTTATATTATATATAAGATATATAGATTATATTCTTACATATATATATATATATATATAAGATATATATTCTTATATTAGATATTATTATTATTATTCTTATAGGATATATAGATTATTATTCTTTTATTATAAGATATATAGATTATATTCTTATATTATATATAAGATATATAGATAGATAGATATTATATATATTATATTCTATTATATTCTTATATATTATATAAGAATGCTATCCTTCCTCCGTGTCTTTAAAATTAAAATTAAAATATCTCCTGAAGTAACGATTTTTTTAACATAAATAGGTTGGTACTTTTTTGTAAAAGACATCAAGGTGCTTCAACTGACGCAATAAAAAAAATATATGATTCCATTTTAAAAAACGTTAATGACCTTCACATGTTCTCTACAGTCCACCTACAAGAAAACTAGTATCATCAAAATGTTCCCCCCTCGAAAACCATTCAATTTCATCTGAAACATTTTGCAACAATAATGACGTAATAATACTCACAATAATAATGACGTAAATCTAATATGACCCATCCTGTATTTGCGATTGTACCATCGGTACAGAGTGTATAGTGATTTAAATATTTGAATCGTCGGAGAGTAGCTTCTCCCAACATTCTTTCATCGTTCGATTTCCTCAACTTTCGTAAATCGCCGCGGTGCAACGAGGGGGCTCATTTAATCCTTACCGATCACTTTCGTTTTCGCAGGTCGCGCCGGAAATGTGCGAGGGTATATTCAGAGTCCTGTCCGCCATACTCTGGCTCGGGAATCTGAGCTTCGAGGACGTGGACGGCGAGAGATGCGAGCTAACTAAAGAGGACCTTGACATCGTCGGCACGGTCGCACCCCTGCTCGGGCTGCAGGTCGAGGATCTCACGAAAGTGGTGCTTATACGGCAGATAAACGTTCGCGGGAACATCACCGAGATACCGTTGAAGGTTCAAGAGGCCCGCGAGAACAGGCACGCGATGGCGAAGGCGTTGTACTCGCGAACGTTCGTCTGGCTGATCAATCACATAAACAATTGTACGAACCCCGGCCAGGACAGCTCGAGGTTCCTCGGCGTTCTGGACATATTCGGCTTCGAGAACTTCGCCGTGAACAGCTTCGAGCAACTATGCATCAATTACACGAACGAGAAGCTGCACAAGTTTTTCAATCACTACGTGTTCGCGTTGGAGCAGGAACTAGTAAGCGTTCTTCTTGTTTTTCCCTGTGTGTTGTGTGTATTCCATGGTCGGCTGTGCGACACGACGATGTGGCGAGATAGCTTGTTACGTAACCGATGAGGGGTGAAATTGAATTGACCTCGATATGAACCTACAATAATTGGAAATGACAATATTTTCATGGAAATTTATTTCTTGAAAGATATAAATGACTTGAAGTAATGAAAAAAGTCCTGAAGCAATTAAACTGAATGTATTTAATAAAGGAATGTCAGTATAATGAAGTACTTTAATTATTTTTGGATTATTATATTAATTTCAATTGATCAATGGAGAAATTGAGCTATGAAAAAATGTTCAAAAAAAAAGAATGAAATAAAAAAAAGTAATTCTGAAATAACAAATATAATTATTCTAAATTTTAATATTATTTTAATACAAAATGTATGATTACCTATAAATATTCGTTCGCGAATAATATCTCGAAATTGTAAAATTTTAATTATAACTAAATTTATAAATATAATAAATAATGAAAATATATTTTTTATATTAATTCATCTCGATATCGATGGTACATATATATGTGTGTGTGTGTGTGTGTAATTAATTATATTATATATAACTAATATATTAATATATAATTTTATATATAATTATAATTATATATATATAAAATTTGTAATTTTATATATATATATATATGTATAGTGAGGTAATTCAATTGAATTCTTGTGCAACTTTTATAACAGAACCGAAGACACATTATACCTAATCTCAAGTTGTGCAAGTACGTTTGAATGATACGTTTAACGATAAAAATGAAAACTGGTCGCACAGTTGATTAGGCGAGACACACTTGTCCTTCCACGTCGGCTATCGTAACACGTTCTGAACGTTTCGAATTTCAGTATCGGCAGGAAGAGATCCAATACTCCCATATCACCTTCACGGACAACACCATGTGCCTGGAATTAATCGAGAAACCTCCACGATGTGTTCTTAAGTTACTGACCGAGCAGTGCCATATGCCGAAAGGCTCGGACCTAGCCTACCTGACCAATTTGCACGCCGAGTTCGAGAATCATCCCTGCTACGTGAAGGGCGACGATCGACGAAAATGGGAGAAGGAGTTCGGCGTGAAACACTACGCAGGTTGCGTCACCTACGCGGTCGAAGGGTTCGTCGACAAGAACCGCGACGTCCAACAAGACGTGTTCTTCGACTTTATGTCCAGGAGCACGAACGAATTTGTCCAAGAGATCACGGTTTATCAGGATCTTTTGGGATGCACGGTGGCTCGCGCGAGCGGCAACGCGACCACCATGTCACGCGGCACTTCGAAGGGCAAGCCAACGCTCTGCGACTCCTTCAGGCATCAGTTGCAAGCGCTAGTTGACGTTCTCCAAGCCACGACACCCTGGTACGCTAGATGCATCAAGCCGAATATGCAAAAAGCGGCGAATAACTATGACGAGAAGCTGGTTCTAGACCAGCTGAAGTACTTAGGCATGCTAGATATTATTAGAATCCGAAAGGAGGGTTTCCCAATACACATGCCCTTCCTCGACTTTATAGCGAGATATCGTTGCCTGGATAAAGGACGTTTGTCCCGCTCGTATAACGAGAAAGAGGCTGTTAGATACTTGATCAGCAGTCAGGGTGTACCCGAGACTGAGTGGCAAATCGGCAAGACCAAAGTGTTTCTGAGAAGCTACGTGCACGAACCGTTGGAGGATTGTAGAAATCAAATGGTCACCAGCAATGCCATAATGATACAGAAAACATGGAGGGGATACGTGGTTCGACGAGGTGAGTTACTTTCAATTTTGTCACTTTGTTGCTTGATTTTATTTTATTCCTCGAATAGAGTAGAGATGAATTAGAACTCGGTTGTTGTCTGCAGAATACAAACGCGTAAGAGACGCCGCATTGAAGGTGCAGCACGCTTACCGAGGCTGGAAGCTGAGAATAATGTTTATCAGGAAACGAAGGGCAGCCATCGTGATACAGAGTCACTTGCGTGGCGTGTTCGCAAGGGAGGTGGCCACTGCCTTGAGAGAGATGAGACGAGTAGACGAGGAGATGAGGAAGAGGGAGAGACTGGAAGAGGAGAGAAGATTGATGGAGGATAAGAAGGCTCTGGAAGAAAGTCAAAGGTACAACGAAATAATTCGTCCTGGTATTGTACGATACGACAGGCCTATTCCAGTATATGAAATTGCCGTGATGATCGTCGGGGATCGTTCGCCTGTGTGCTAATAGTATGTCTATTTGTGTCCTTTGTAGCGCACAGTACAATGGTATTGTCGGGATGGAAGCCGGGTAAGTTCGTACGATGTGTCGGTAGTTCAACGACGAGTTAAAGACGAAGCTCTTTTAGCATGAAGAATAATTGCTTTTAAAACATAGATTGACAGCGTTTAGTACTATCAAACATACACAGACACACATACATACACACCATACACCTGGCTAATTTGTGCGCTTAAGAAAACTGAAATAAATAAAAGTAATATTTTCACGTACTTGCACGTATTTTACAGAAAAGCGCAAGAAGAAATCGCCGCGTTGTCGCAAATGGCCGAGCAAATGAATTCGAAAATGGCCGCCTCGGATCTGCAGTCTGTAGACTTGGACAATCTATTCTCATTCTTATCCGACGTACAATCAACGAAAGGCAATCAGATAATCGAAGAAATCGGCGAACAAATGGATGCGTTGGTAGAGGACCTAGACGTGGAGTTGGAGACTGTGATCCAGCAGGAAATGGAGTTGAATTCAAAGATGGAATCTAAAGCAAACACTCCAAACGGTCAAGAGGCTCCGTCACCGCTGCAACAGGCAGGGCAACAACGAATACCGTGTCCAAATACAGGTAAACTTGGCCAGCCGAGTCTTCCGGAGCCTACTGAACCTCCTCCACCTCCACCGCCTCCCGCCGCAGCTCTAACAATGAACGGAGACTCCTCCACTGACAATGGAGAGCCAATCTACGAGTCCGTCTTGCCACGCGAAGAGAACAGTCCCAGCAGTCCAATTTTGGTTAACGGAAATTCTGGATCGTTGGTTAACGGTGAATCCTGTGGCTCACCTCCGCCAGTGCCAAATAACAAGGTCATCAAAGAACCGGTCGCCGGTAGTCCACCATCCAGGCCAGAATCTAGAAACTCGAACAGTCATCATTTGCACCATAATCACCATCAGCCGGTGCCGCCGCAGCAACAGAACGGTCACGATCAACAGCAACAACAGTCGCAGCAACCTCAACAGCCGCCTGTCGAGAGGGAACAGAGACGCAAGTGTAGAGTGGAGCGTAAACTTCAAGAACTGGAGGACAAAAAGGAGGTTGACAACGAGGTCACTTATCACGATATCGTGGAGTTCGCGCAGAATTACTTCAACAGCCACGAAAGATCACCAGAGGGTACAATCATGGCCACGCTTACTAGAAAATCACGTGGCAAGAGCGTGGAGTATATTCCAAAGTACGAGATGGTCACTTACTACAAAGGTTCCACTATACCGAATTCTCACATTCACATGTACGACCCTGACAACGTCAACGTGGCCTGTTCGGTTTTCAGGGTAAGTAAATTGTTTAGTAAAATGTTTCTCTTCCTAATCAATCTTCGATTGATTTTTATTTTTATTTTCTTTTTTTTTCCTAATCTAGGATCTATGCAAGTACATAAGAGGAGAAATGAAACTAGACCAGGAAATCGCGACTATTCAGAGTATAATAGGCTACGGCATCGAGCGTGAAGAACTACGAGACGAGATTTTCGTTCAGTGTATGAGACAGGCGACCAACAATCCCAATCCAGAATGGTCGGAAAGAGTGTGGTTGCTGCTCTGTTTGGCTATCGTCGCTTTCCAACCTAGCAAGCTGCTGTACAAGTATTTCGTGTCCTTTTTACGAAAGAATCTAGCCCTCGAGGGCAAGCTGCGACAGTACGTTCAATGGTGCGTGGACAATTGCAAGAACATGAAAGTCTCCTGCAGGCAGCATCCACCGTCGACGGTGGAGATCGCAGCGATGAGGCGATTGGGCACGATAGTTTGCCGGTTCTTCTTTCTGGACGGGAGAACCAAAGCGATCGACGTTCACCCGACTGACACCGCTTCCGACGCTGTTGCCAAACTGGGTGAAAAATTGGGCCTCAGGTCACTGGAAGGTTGGGCGATTTATCAAAGCAGACCGGATGGCGAGGAGCACGTGCGAGCTCACGACTATCTGTACGACGTGATAGCTGCTTGGGAAATGAAACAGTGCAAACTGAACACGGCGCAGTCGACCTTCTCGACTCTTCGTCGTGGGAACAACGCTACGTTAGGAAGCGGCGACAATCGGTTCGTTTTCAAGCGAAGACTCTTCCGGAATACCCGAGAGATATCGCAAGATCCCGTCGAGGTGAACATGCTGTACGCCCAAGCTGTGTACAACGTCGTGAAGTGCGACGATTTCCCAGTGTCGGAGAAGGTCGCTCTCCAGTTGGCGGGTTTGCAGGCGCAGGTCGCCCTCGGCGACCCGAAGGACAACGACCGGCTGGATTATTACAGCGAGGTGGACAGTTTCTTGCCTTATCGGATCAGCCGTGCCCGAGGCGACGACGTCTGGGTGCCGATAATAGCGCAGGCACACAGACAGTACGGCGCTGGTCGCAAGGAATTGGCGGCCAAGGTGCTCTATCTGTCTTGCGTGATGCAATATCCCCTCTACGGCACGACCATGTTCAACGTGACATATCGGGGTTATTGGTCGTATGGCAACCAGCTTATCCTGGGCATCAACTGCGATGGACTGATGTTGATCAAACCGGACGACAAGTTCGTCCTGTCGGAGTATCGTTATCAGGATGTGGAGAGTATCATGCTAGACCCGAGCGACTCTTTCATAACGCTATCTCTCCTTCGCCACAACCCGGACAGCTCGCACAAGTGTTTCGTTTTCGAAACGCCGCAGAAGAACGAGATAGGCAGCCTGATCGTCAGTTACTGTCCGGCATTGGCAGGTTGGATCACGGAAAACGAGGTGCCTACCAAGAAACTCAAATGCATCACCAACGAGGATCGTATCAGGCTCTATCACAACTTGGTCAATTGTCGGAGGACACTGGTCGACGCGGAGATACTGAGAAAACCTCAGGATTCCGGTGGCGGTTTTCTGAGAAACACGCTGCGAAGGTTGTCCAAGCACAGAATAGAGAAGCTCAGGCAGGAACACGGTAGCGCGACTGACCACGGTGAAACCTACAAAGGATTCCCCTATGCCTATTGGGCGTTCAGCAGGCAAGCTATACCTCAGAGCTTGTCGAAGCTGCCCGACCCAGACGAGCAAATATCCCTCAGCGTGTTTCAGTTGATTTTAACCTACGCTGGTTTAGGACAGAACGGTGACACGGTTCGTAGAGTGGAGGACGAGCACGTGAACCTGATACAGACCGTGATGGAACGTTGTATAAGGAAGGAGAATCTACTGGGTGAGCTGTATCTTCAGTTGATCAAGCAAACGACAGACCATCCTGATCCCAACAGCCGGGTGAATCTCAGGCATTGGGCGTTACTCTCTCTGGCCTGTTCGGTTATCCTACCACCGCAGAAGGTGATACGAAAGTATCTGATCGCGCATTTGAAACGATGCGCCAGCGATTATGTCACCGAGGAGGGGAAGTACGCCCGGTTTGCTGAAAAGTGCCTTTACAAGACCCAGGGCACGAGGAGGAGGCAATGGCCGCCGAGTAGGGAGGAGATAATGTGCACGATCAACCGTAGGCCTATCTACGCGAGATTCCACTTCATGGACGGACAGTATCACGCCGTCGAGTTTCATCCTTCGGCGACAGCCAGGGACGTTATGGAGATTATCAAGACTAAAATTGGCCTGGAGGAAACTGCCATGGGTAATCAAAGTTGAATCATTTTCTTATATTTCTTATATTTATATTTTTATCGACTTGAATATTGACAATTTTTAATTTTGGGTGTTTCGCAGGCTATGCCATTTACGAAGTCTTAGGGCCAACCGAGAGAGCGCTGATACCAGAGGAGAAGATCGCCGACGTAATGTCGAAATGGGAACGTTACAGGACGGCGAACGCGCAGCAGAATCAATCGCAGAGGAAGCACGCGCATCACTTCTTCCTATTTAAGAAACACTTGTTCCTCGATCAGTACATGAATCTCGACGACCCCGTGGAAAAGGAATTACTGTATCATCAAGTGCTGCACGATCTGCGTGCTGATCGTTTTCCTATCACTGAGAAAGAAGCTGTAAATAATTTCTTTCCTTCTTTTTTTTCTTTTTCTTTTCGTCTTTATCGTCCATAGTCAAAGTCAAATGAATCATTGAATTTCAGATGATGTTAACAGCGCTGCAAGCGCAGTTAGAACTCGGCGATTGCGAGGACGCTATGTCAGATCACGATTACCGGACTATATCGAGTCACTGCCTGCCGACAAGACTGGTTCCGAGTTTATGCATAGAGGGTGTGCTTCAACACCATCAGTCATTGCGAGGGATGACACCGCCCGAGGCGAAGAAGGCGTTCCTAAACTTAATTCAGTCGTGGCCGCTTCACAGGGCCACGATATTCGACGTCATGCAGTCATTCACGTCAAACTGGCCACGCGTTTTGTGGCTGGCCGTCGATCAACAAGGTCTTCACCTTTTGGAGCATCGTTCCAGAAACACACTCTGTACCTACGAATATAGCAGTATTCTCAGTTACAGCCCAGCTGTTAGTTGTTTGATGATCATCACTGGTACTGATAAGAAGCAGAGTAAGGTTATCCTTACGACGTCTCAGGTAATTTCTTTTTTCTTTACTTAAAGAAACAACACAGTCAAATTTAATATGTAATATGTGCAATTTTAAATTACTACACACATGTCAATGTATGTTTTAATCATCTGCAGGCGCATCAAATTGCGAATTTAATTCGCGAGTACATGGATGTCCTTCAATCGCCGCCGGAGGTACCGAAGAGAGAATCGGCGATTGCTCAACAGATAGCACAGCAACCGATTCAACAACCACCGACAAATCTCGCGGCTACCGCCGGTGGTCGTAAGTCTCGACCTGCTTCGGTATTACATAGAGGTGCTCCAGTGATACAATCGCAAGCTAGTTAAAAAGTTAGGTAACTTATTAGATGCCGATGCTCCTCCTCAATCTTATACGTTACTCATTACCTCACACACACACACACACATATATATAGAAATATTTCTTTTATTTTTTATTATATTTATTCAACATACGTTTAATTTAATTTTAATCATACTTCTAGTTTGTAAGTGTAATTTTGTATTACTCTCCTTTACACTTCTATCTGAATGTTTTCATTGATTTTCAGTCAAATTTATTACATCCGTTTAATTAACGTGAATCAATTAGCAGACATGATTTCAGTATCAGATTGCTGGGAGATAGTGTCTCTGTAGTTGTTAATGCTTTATCGGCAAGGCCTATCAGGGGCGGCGAATAAATTCTCGTCGCGACTAGGCATGGCATTAGCCTAGAAAATACTTCTTTCTTCCAGTATTTATTCGATTAGCTTAGCGAAGACTTAGTGTTGGAGAGAAGAGAAAAGTACGCTGCTGAGAGCAGCGAAACGGATTGACAAAATAACTGCCATTTTACGATTTTAAAAAGAAGCAAAACTAGAGGAAACTGTCGAAGACTTCTATTTCTATTTCGCCCGTCATTGTCGTTGTCTTTTTTACGAGCGATTGTCAATGGTTTTTATACAGTGTTTTTTGCAAGATGTTACGACACGATCAAATAGGTCAATGATTATTGACGATCAATCGTTAAACGTTACTCCGATCAAAAAAAAAAAAAAAGAAAGAAAGAAAACGGTTTTTTCGGCATATCATTTTTTCTTCGTATCGTTCGATTAAGAGTGACTCAGGAAAGTTTTTATATCCATTTTAATTAACACCAGGAACGACCAATTTATTGATTTTATACATTTCCATTTTGTCTCCCTCTTGCTGATCACTCTTCTTTCAACGATACGATAATATTACTATACGAGATATTCCGCCACGTTTCGAATATTAATTTAAATTTTACAATTATACACGTATTACATTTATAGACGCAATATTTCAGGTAAAATTTTGCTCGACGTATATATATATATTAACTGTTAATAATATGAGGGTGCAGCGATGCCTCGTTAACTGGCCAGAGAGTTGAAGCCTCGTTAAATGGCCATCGTTACCCCCACCAGTTCTTGATGCCGATTTCACGAAGTGAACCTCTGCTATTACACACAACACGTCGTGTAAAAATAAATGAATATATCAGGTAACCGTAAATCGATAAATGGCCAACCAAAAGAGATGTCTTTTGACCAATTAACGAGTCACTGCTGTTAGAAAGTGACGACAAAAGCAAATTCCTTTGGCTTGTATTTCAGAAATGTTCGAGGATGAATGTCGGATGATAATCATAACGTTCATTTTATAGACAATCCTTTCGTGCTATCGTCCCTTTTACAATTGTGGAGTTAGAAAAAAAAAAAAAAAAACAACCAAGTGAATAAACGGAGGAAATTACTTACGAGGAATTTACGAATTCCGAAAATTTACGAAATTGCGTCCAAAGAAATTTCTTTCTTTAATCCAAAAAAAAAAAAAAAGAAAAAGAATCGCTCGATATCTTGGTGTGTAAATATTAAAACAGAGAAAAAGAAGAAGAAGAAACGTTTGAACTGTTGAAAAACAACGCAATAGGTTCCAAGAGAAATTCTCCAGTGTTCAGTGATCGCATTTCCACGTAAAATTAGACTTGCAGCTCACTTATACATGTACACATATACAGAAATGATATTATCTAATTGTAATCTAACCCTTTCAAAGTAACAATATTTCATAATGTAGTAACGAGACTAATATAACGAATCAAAGCTCCTTTTAATCTCTACACACAGAATATTGTAGAAATACCGTTAGTTTTTTTGCTAATATTACTCTTTTTAATAACGAGCAACGAGCTCGATGGAATGGATTACGAAGTCCAATGTCACAGAGAGAGAGAGAGAGGGAGAGAGAGAAAAGATGTGCACTTTTTATGGGACACAGTCAAGAAAGGGTTAAATGTAAAATTAAAACGAGAAATCTTCTCTAAGAATCTTTTGTCGAACACTGGAGTTCTTGAAAAAGAAAAAAGAAACAGAAGAAAAAAAAATACCCTAAGTTTATTCGGACCAAGATTTCGTCCCGGAGACTCGAACCACTCAATCAGATCCTTACGCGTTGCACGATATATTTAACGCAGTAGATTTCATTACAGTTGTTCAATTGCTTTAAAGCTGCAACTTTAACTGTTTGACTATTCGAAGAAAAGCAAAAATGTGCGCGGACCAAGCAACGTGCGGATGGTGTTGTGTAACGCGTATTTAAAGGCATATAAATCATCGTGCATTGGAAATGGTCGAGAAATCGTTGCGACGAAACGAGAGGTTGGCGGCCCTGTATAATCACCGTATTTATTCGAATTTCCTTTCCGGGAGTTTGGCTATAAGATTCTACGAGCGCAGAGACAGACTGTGATCCGCTTTGGGTGTCCTTAGTCTTCGAGAGCTGTTTAACGAGTGAGACTTCGTGTTAACTAATTAAAAATAAAAAAGAGAGAGAGAAAGAAACAGAGCGGAAGAGGGGAGATGCTAGGAGAGACGATGAACACGTGTGCGTGAGTGAGAGAGAAAAAAAGATGGTGTGTGAACGTTAGACAAAACGAAGATGTGATTTTTGCGAAGCATGCGTGAGAGAGAGAGAGAGAGAAACACAGGGAGAGAAGCACGCGCATTCCCTGTAACGTGTAGCTTAAGCGAAATAAATTATTGGTTGACGATGTTATATTGAAATATTTAAGAACGATCGACTACTGTATATACGTATATACATATAAATAGACACGCATATAGAAGATACGCACATTACCGCGAATTACACACTCAGTTACACACACGACGACGACGACGACAACTACGATACAACAGACTGTTGTGAAAACTCGGAGAAAGATACACGTACAAAGGGGAAGACGGTGAGAGAGTTACACGCCTACATGTGACAGAGAAAATATACATACTATTATACATATAAATATATATATAAATATGAACATAAATATAAATATATAAATATATAAATATATAAATAAACAAATAAATATATATATATAGATTATTAATATACTCGAGCTATGTATAAGGATACAATAAAAGAAAGCGAAGCTTTAATATTGCAAATAAACAAGAAGTTCTGTTTCTTCAGTTATAGCAACTTTTTTGACGAATGGTTATTGAGTTATTAAAGTTACTGACGACTAGATTATACCAACGATCGTGTAATATTTAATATACGACCGAGCATGGATCAGCATATTGCAAATACATCGAATTGGAAGAAGCAAGCCTAATAAAATTTTAGATGTTGCAATAAATACATTTGTTGAATAGGTTTATGCCCTATTGATAAAGTATCGTGTGTATATATATATATACATATTTTTATTTATCATTTTGTATACAATAATCAGACAGTTAACAGCACTCTCCTCGGTCTACACGATTGCCCGTGTAATAAACTCCTCGTTGATGCGTACATACGTATTTGCACTTGCGTTTGATTTCTGATTATAAGACGAGGCAATCGTGCGTACATAAATGCTTCCTTTCTTTTCCCAGATACGACGAAACAATTAGCTTTGATACTATATTATAGTAAACAAGAGCCAGTTTTCAAAATGGGGAAATTAAAACAAATGATATATCAATCCTTGCATTTAATAGCAATTTTATTTTGTTTGCACGCGCCATTTCTTTTTTTCTCTTTTTCTTTAGTCATTTAACTCATGCTCATTGAAAATACGATTCCTACCCATTTTGAGGCCTCACTTCCCACGTTTCTAAACGCGTGAAATGTGCCGCGACACTAGCGGAAGTAATACATTAACTCTTTTTAGGCTAAAACTGTAATAAACGCGCGTTTCAACAAAGCCTGGCACATGGACCTGTCGAGAAATCACTTTTCTTCTTTTAAAAAAGAAAGAAAAAAAAAAGACGCGTCACTACGGACACGTGTGAAAATAGCCTTAACGTCGTTTGAACTTTCATTTTTGCCACAATGGAACGAAATTGGAGTTTCAGTTTATCTGCCAACTGTTTCATTAAAATTCCGTGTAATAAATTCGATGGAACGATTAAATTGTCATTAATATATGAAATACATAAACGTAATATCAAATCAGATCCATTTTTGGCAGAGATAAAGTTCAAGATTGCATCACACAGGGGAATTATCACACTACTTTTGTAGTTTTCCTTTCGTTATTATTTGTGTAATTCTATTCTATCCTGCAACGTTCCTTTGGCACCTGTAACGAAACTGAAAGAATATTGCACGGAACGGAAGTGCGTGTTACTTGAGCAGAAAAACAATAATTCGATCCGTCGCATATAAACTAAACCAACTGACAAAAATGACAAAAATGAAGTTGCTCGATTTCCCATTCGAAATGAAAAAGCCTCTGTCTCTTTGATGATCGATAGTCAATCTTTATTTAACGTTTGGTCTTAGTTAGTCCATTTTTGTCATTAAAATTATCATCGATTCCATAGGGATATAGACGTGTTTCAATGCTTAAGTTTTAAAAAATAGACGATCAACACGATGTGCAACACTTGCTCTCCCCCCCCCCCCCATATTATTCCTTCTCACTATGTTTCGTCTGGTCAAGCTAATGCTCGACAGACACGTGCGCGCAACCAATAACTTTGAATCGTTCCCATTTCTATCGTAAAAATACTTTCTTCGTGTCAGAAGCTGTTTCGTGATTCTTATCCTGCGTAGCTTATCAACGAATACGAGATGTATTCTCACGGAACAACCTCTCGGATATCGTTCCGTATCAGATTGTGTGCTCGCAGTATCGAATACACAAGAATACTTTACAACGAAAAACGAAAAATAGAGATACTTTTTTTTTTTCTTTTTTGCTTTACACAGTTGTTAACCCTTTCCACTCGATCGAAGGCGAAGGGAAACCGTTCCAAACACGTGTTACGTAATAAATATATGTGTATTTGTCGCGATCGATCGTGAAACTTAAGATCGTGAAAACTGCGGGAACAAAAATTTCTCTCAGAAGGGAGATCTGAACGTTCGAGAGAATGTACATGAAACGTGCACATTACGCAATAATTTGTAAAATATAAATAGTAAGTATTAGTATATTACTGCTATACGATTAGTAACTAGAAATAGTAAATAGTTTAGTATATTACTGCTTTAGTTTTCAATCTGCGTGTGATTTATCCCTTCATTTTTCAGGAAGAGGGCAAGTACGCTGCGCGCGATCGTCAATTTCGGCATGTCACCTCCGGTATATATATGACGTGACAGTGTATGTGTATCGCTCTTTTGCAGCCAAGACCTTGAATCGGTATTTCTGGAAAATATTGGTTGAGGCCGTGAAATATTTCCGGTCACTGCCAAGGCCGCACTTCGAGCAGTCGCGAGTTCGCGATAATCGATTCTGTTGGGACGGCATCCGGTTGGCATCGACCTCGAGCATGATCCAGCGTATGTAACGCCGTTTTATTACACTCTCTACCGGTACGTATACGTAAAGCGGAAGCTTTAAAAATGAACGAAGAGGGAAGAAAACGATTCAGCAACAAAAGAGCAGGTGATACCGTGATCTGTAATAAATGGAGGTTGCGAGTGACGTAAATCCTTTATTACAGCCTTCCAATCAATCAATCAATGCTTTGGCAACTACTACTAGAAAATAAATCACTCGATCGAGATATCGTTTCAAAATTACTTTTTATATTTCAATAATCCGATTTGATTACGTAACATACATCGAAAGAAACATCGAGTGCAAAGGGTTTTTTTTTTGTTTTTTGTTTTTTTTTTTGTTTTTGTTTTGCTTATTATACTATATAGCCTCGTATAGGACTCACTTGGTTTGTCATGAAACATTGAAAGCGTTTTTTTTTCTTCATACAACGTTGCCCTTTCTCTCTCTCTCTCTCTCTCTCTCTCTCTCTCTCTCTCTCTCTCTTTCTCTAGTCGCGCGTTCTCGTTCACCCATTCACAGGGTGAGATGCAGATGTTCACGTCAACACGGGACTGGTAATGTATTTCCGACTTATTTGCACGAAATTAACGACTCGATTCATTTTCAACGACACACACTCATTTCTTCATCTCTTCAGTTCAGTTCTTTGCATGCATATACATTATATTTCTGTGTGTGTGTGTGCGTGTGTGTGTGTGTACGTGTGTTTGCGCAATGTTTTACCATTTGTGTATAAACACATTAAACACATTAAACACCCCCCCTCGGTACACATATTAAAATATCCCGTCGAAATATTTTAAAATACATCGGAAAATACGCGTGTATTTAAATGCCGGTCGGTAAATGTGTTCCCTACTACCTCTACGAAAAAAGTGCCCGCGAGATTTGTGTTGGGAATGCATCGATAACGAAATAAAGAAAAGAAGAACGAAAGAATCGGGGAGAGGGGGGGAGGGGGGGATATAATAAAATATAGCATTGGGACTCGTGCAGACGCAGGTAAAACACATTCACAATCGTTCTCGAACTTACCAGCAGTACGCGCGTAACGAATCATGGCTATTATGGAGTAATAATCGCGTACGATCGTCTCCGATGTGTTGTCTAGATCGAATCGGTAACCGATCGGAGAAATTCATATACACAGGTATGTAAGATAGAAGAATTCTTCACGGTAGTGAAAGCTACACTGAAGTTCTGCTTTCTTTCTTTATCTTCGTCTGCGACGTCGAGAAAGATAAGTAAGTCGATGAAAAAAACGAGATATTTTTAATCACCACGGTAATACGACCGAAATCGAGTTCACTTGATTACGCTAATCAGCAGTAGCAATTTTTGCACAGGAAATCACTACTCCCCAAGCAACGAGTAACAAGCAACTTGGTATCTACCTTGAAATCGGGCTGTATTACCGAGTTAAGTAAAATTATCTTCGTCTGTCGCTAATTTGTCCAATAATTCTCCTTCTGTTTCGTGTACCTCGACTCGAGCTATCGACACATCGGCAGATTACATATTAATTATTCAGCACCAGATAAATAACACTTCCGTAAATCATCTATTAAGATACTCGCTACGATTAACGATATATAAATACAATCGAGAAATAAATAATGCTCATTTGTAACATTCGCTAATACAGCTCTGCTCGCGCGCGAACAGGGAATCATTCTCTTTCTTGGCTTCTACGTGTTCTTTCAAACGGTTTCCGGTCCCGCCACTCCGTTTAATTTAAACTTGTCTATTAATCGAATAGTTCCACGCGATGAACGTTATAAACTGCAAAGCGGAAACTGCGGGACGCTCCGTCGACGAGGAAGAATAATAATTTCCAAGACGAAAAAAGGTCATTTATCGAAAGAAAGAACGAATCGGAACGATATATATAATTGACAATTCGATTAGAAATCTATCCGAATTCCCTGCTCGTGCGTTTCTTTTTTTTTTTTTTTTTTTTTTTTTTT
>NW_025110233.1:138110-165075 GCF_011392965.1 Frieseomelitta varia
TTTTTCTATCACATTTATAAATTAGACATCGGACTTCTCGGCTCGGCAACAGTCACTAGCGTGTCCTCAACAATGGAAATAGGCTTAAGTCAGATAGAATTAGCACGATCAACAACGCAATAAATCTCTAATTAGAAAGAAACTGCGACTGGACGTGTGTAACTTCGATCCTCGACGAGTCGTTTATTGTTTCGGAAACTTGGCATTCTTTTTCCTACTTTTTTTTCTTTCTTTTGTGTGTGTCTCGACCAGACCGATCGATCGCCGGTTCTAATCAAAAATAATAATCGATTCGTCGCTCTGAAGCATCTGACACAATTGCGCACCGTCGTTTCTCTTCTAAATGATTTCAACTCTACAAACGATACTTCTGTCTGTGGTAAAAATTAACGTTACTTGATACAACGATGAATGATAAGATGGCTGAATATAAATGGCCGATAATACTTGCAATAACAAGGGTAACGTGTGTGTGTGTGTGTGTGTCATCAGTTTTCACAAGGTATTAATTGCAACGTGTTAATTAGACTTTCTATTCTTACAACAACATTACTGTAAAACGTATAATAACTTTGGGACTGCAATTGTGTGTACATTCCGGGATTCTATAGACTCTAACGAGAGAAATTTACAGACGCTGAAGTTTTTTGTTTTTCCTTTGTGCGAGAAGATATAACACGACGCGAAACAACAGTTTTTTTTTTTGTTTTTTTTTTTTTTTTCTTTTTGGCCTATACGAGGGTGTTCGGATCCTCAATCACGCGCGTGAAACGACCAGCTGGGGTACATATAAAAAAATAAATGTTTGTTCCCTAATTGTACGTTTACAACAGCTTGTGTGGATCGCACTGGGCGTTGGTCGATCTAACGCATTGTTCTCTGCACTTGTGCGCGAATTGAAAAGTAAACTGAAACATTGATACGTAATATGATACCGATAATTTAAGCCGGGGAGAAAATCATTTCCAACCCTTCTTGACATTTCAACGTAGAGATAATACGTGTAATACTGTACAAAAAGAAGCGGTGCATTTTTCGCATTCGTATCTCTCCTCCTTCTATTTACAAAAGATCGAAACTTAATAATTATTCTAATAATCCTACGCTGGTGAAAATCTACCTTTGTCGAACAGAAGGATAATGTCTGATAACAAGCACTTTTCAGAAAATTGCTTCTTCTCGCGCAATGTACGACGCATCATTGTATACGCTTACATTTATGTACATATTACCGCTCGCACGCTTAGCTTTACAACGACGATATACATTCTGAGCAAAACATTTCAAAAAAAAATAAAAGACATAAAAAAAAAAAAAAAAAAGAAAAAAGAAAAGAAAAGAAAGAACGTTTGATCATAAATATCGATAAAGTGTGAAAGGAGAGAGTTTTAATGGTCGGCGTATGAAAGTGACGTGAAAAGGAAAGAAAGGTGGTAGCGATTGAAGCAACGAAAGACACACGCAGAGAGCTTTCATAAATTCTACAATCGATAACGACAATGATACGATCAACATATACATATAAATATGCGCTATGAAAATTCAACGACACATTTGTTTTAATACAATTATAACACAGCGATTACTACTCGTTCGCTCACCGAAATCCTCGAATCCCGGATTCGCTCGATTTCTTCCTTATTTTCACCTCTTTCTTTCTTTCTTTCTTTCTTCTTCTCCTTCTTTTTTTTCTCTTTTTTTTTCTTTGTTTTTCTGTTTTTCGATCATACGGACGGCTACTTTCGTCAGACACTAAAACTCTCTCGATTATATATGTATGTAACTTTTGAGAAAGCAGGCGGAAATCAGTTTCCAGCCCTCGGCTGACTGCTCGTTCGTTTGTGAAAGCGGACCATTTCGAGCCACTGTGAGTTAACGAATTTATCTAAAAATCGGCCTCCACGCTGTCGAATCACATGTTCGGATGACCAATGATTCAAACGCAAAGGCAAATTTCACATCACGTCGCTTTTCCTCGCGCGAACTGAAATACCATGTACACTTTTGATCGAATTCAAAAATATTACCTTTACAAGTGTGTGGGTATCACGTAGGTACAGTAGCTTCGTGCTTGCACGTGTGCGTAAAGTAAAATTTTATCGAAGCGCTGGTATACGATCGAAGCACTAATTATTCACGATTTATTCGAATTACACGCACCAGCTGCTACTAGCTATCCCTGGATACGATCAGAAGACTCGTCTCTCTCTCTCGCATCACCGACGAAAATTTTTATTCTGCCCCGTTACCTAAAATTATGTCCACACGATTTTACATGTTCTATTATTAATAGTATATTTACTATCATTACAAAGTTATATCAGATATGACGATTGCTTAACACACACGAAAGAGGAGCCGGTGATTGATCGCGGATACGTAGCTTTCTCGTAGCATCTTATGGTTCCATTTTTTTTCTTTTTTCTTTTTTTTTTAGAATATCTTTATCAACACTGTGCACAGGCAATATTTAGTTTACGATATTACAGAGTTCATGATCTTGGTATCCTTTTTAGGAGCTAGTTTGATATCTTTTTCTTTAATATTTTTTTTTTTTTATTAAGTTTGTCCTTTTTTGTACGCTTTTTCTTCCGATATCTTTCAGACCTAGGATAAAATCCACGATGTTCGTTCGTTTTCAGCGATGTTGGTCCCTTTTTTTTCTCTCTTTTTTAATTTTCTTTTTATAATTTCTTCGTCTTCCTTTCGTGAATAAATCCCGAAAGTCCTCGTCAAAGATGCGGCAAACGTTCCGCGTTCCCGTAAACGGAAAAGCAAACCAAGATCGTTGAAACGGAAAGAAAAACGACGGATTTTAACATAGGTCTGAAAAAAACATAATGAACATGACGTACCCTTAGTACAATATTCCATATCTAATACGTATATATATATTTATAAATATATCATATTTATATATATTTAGTCATGTCACCTATAAATATATATATTTATAAATATATACATTTCTATTTTTTTTCTTGTTCATGTACTGTGTGTGTTTGCGTGCGCGCGTGTGTGTTTTTATATATATATATATGTATATTTATAAATTATACTCTAAAAAGGAAAGGGGTACCACGGTTGACCCTACTTAAAACTCTATATTGCAACAATATTTAATTCTCTTTTATCATCTTAATTTACTTAATATATTGTATATATTAATTATATATATTGTATATATTAATATATTAATATATATATATATACAATATATTCATTCGCTATTTACGTACATTAATTCGACCCGTCAAAAAAATACATAGTTCCGCTTATAATCTCCGTTTTCCCTCTTTTTTTTTCTTTTTTTTTTTTTTTTTTTTTTTTAACGAATATACGTCACGTGACATACACGTGCGCGCGCATTGCAGCCGAAATTCGTCAAAATAAAGCGATTGGAACGTTTCATCGACGACACATAACTTTTTCTTTTCGTTTCTTCTTTTGCTTACATCCTTCCCTAACCTTATTTTAACACGATTGACTAGCGATTACAAAAATCTCACGGCGAAAATTGTTTATGGGATTAGGTTAGAAGATCGGTGCCTGATAAGATACTATCGTATCGCCACCCAGATTTACCTTTAACATACCTACTGTAAATTTCTTTGCTAAATATACGCATACGTATATTTATACGTATTTATTTATCTCTTTATACTTTATTTCTTCTCTTTACAAAGGTACTCTGATTTTTTTGTTCATTTCGTTCCCCTTTCCACCCTCTTGTTTTTCAATCTAACCACTTTTGCAAATACATTACTTACACGCCACGAATTGATGACGATAGTTCCTCTTCGATAACCGAAAGATGTGCACATATCAAAAAATTATAATCTTAATGATTACATACCCGTTAAATTGTATAACACGAAACTCTATCACGCATGTAATTCATATACATGCGTAAAGATATTTTCCCTTTTTTGCATTTTCCTTGTTACGCGACGGTAAAAAATATAAACGAGTCATCACGTGATGCGAAGCTAGATCCTGCGAAGCACGATCATTAGAAAAGTTTACGCATGCGCACGACTCATATAAAATGTAGAAATCAAGTAGAAAAGAAGGTTCGTTCCAATTCGATTGCTGTAAATAAAAAGAACGGGGGGAGGGGAGGAAAGTATAAGGACTAAAAGTTTCAATAGAAAAAAAGTCTGCAAAAAAAAAAAAAATTGACGCGCTTAACTAAAAACTACAAAAATATATGTATACTTTTCGCCAATTAACTAGCAATCTTAACATTCAGCTATTAACGCGACCTGGCCGCGCACAACATCCCAAAAACATTCGTACAAAAATTAAAATGTAAATACTGTGGAACAATGTAACATGTATAATAGAATATAAACGAAACGTCACACGTTTTTTCTTTAACGAGAAACAGCGTATAATATCTAAAAAAAAAAAAAAAAAAAGAAAAAAAGGAAAAATATTACATCTTTGTCAGCTCGATGATCGTTGTAACAATAACAATAGCAGTGAACTGCACGTTTCGAAAAATTGTTCCTCTCTCGAGCATGTTTCCTTCCCGCGCAACGGATGAGGTTCCAACTTTGGTTATTCGACGAATGGTCTTTCATCAACGAATGTTATTTTTCATTTCAAATCTCGACGGATCGGAATTCGTGATACTTTATAACCGCGTGCGTTATGACTTTAACGTATAAATTCGCCAATGTGGGCTTACTTTCTACACAACTGCAAAGTCGAAAGGGACCTCTCGATAATCGATTAACCTTGCTCGACGTATCGATGTGTTTAGGACGGCAATCGTTACATTCTCTCGTCTGACTCGCGCCATTTTCAACGACCATCGAGAATCGATTGTTCTGACAAAAACGACGTACGTACAACGAAAAAAAAAAAAAAAAAGAAGAGATGCACTGCGATATGATTATCGACAATACGACACGCGGGGTGCAGAAAAATCTCTCGTCTAATACACACCGGATATAAGACTAAAAAAGAAACCGCGCTTTACTACGCCTAGCGTCGATAAAGTGTCCGTTTTCTTTTTTTTTTCCTTTTTTTGTTTTCTTTTTTTAAACGTACGAATAATTGTTACGCGACAATTCTACACGTAACGATAGGTACACGGTATAGCAATAATTTTCTGTTCGAATAACGCACGAAACCGTCTTTTTTTTTCTTTTTTCTTTTTTTTCTTTTTTTTTTTTTTTTTCTTTTAAGCGTAGGCCGGACTAACTCGTCTCTCATGAATTTAAAATATATAACCTACTTCGTAGCTCGATACACCTCGAGCCAGACCGTATTTTCTTGGTATTTTCTTGGTAGTTTCTTGGTATTTTATTGGTATTTTCTCGTATTTTCTCGTTCTGACTAGATTTTTACGATAAGTATACGAACGCAGACGAATCCGAGTACAGATCCTTGTCAATTGGATATTTCCTTTCTTTTCTTCCACTTTTCTTTACTTCACTCTCTGATACCGAGAATGAAAATTGGAAAAATTTGAAAAATTGATCGTTACGTATTACGTATTTTGATAAATTTCATTTTTCACGAAAGTATCACGCCAACGACAAGGATGCGGCACTCTGAATTTAGTACACGGAGAACATCGTCGATTCATCGGTCGATCGGTTCTACTATATAGAATACTATTATTCACTGGTCAATAATTATTGCTATGCAAGCAAAAGCTATAAAAAGATACGATCAGCTACATTTACATGCGAACGATCATTATTTCGTGTCGATGGCCGCGGGTTCAACGCTGCTTTCATAAAAGCGACGTCGTATCAACGTTTATATCTAATTAAGTGAATTCTCCTTGTACTCTCACTTGCATTCATCTCGTACGTCGTCCGTTTCTAGTACGATCGTGCCGAGATGCGTCGTGGCTTGGGACATCGTTTTGTTCGCGTCGTTTGATCGCAGGTTTCGGTGCCGCGGCTCTCAATACTTTCAAGTCCTGCACAGATTCGAAGCACGTAGAGGGCGGCACTCGACCAATGAATTTTTCTTTTTTTTTTTTTTCTTCTTTTTTCTTTTTTCCTCTTTTGCTTTCAAATGAACCTAACATCTACGGAGGACATAAAAATGTACGAGTATGACACGACGACAATGATCACGACACTGAGTAACGCGTATCTGGATCGCGCCAGCGAGCCACTCGAATACAATCTGGGGCTGAGTGTTTGTCGTCCAGTGGCCCGCTGGTAGACAGCACACGCCAAGATATATATATATTTTTTTCTTTTTTTTTTTTTTCTTTTAGTTTTGCTTTGCACTACTGCACGATCTCGCCGCAGTGTCCTCGCCCGGTTTCTGTCAATTTATAATCGCTAAAACATATTATCGACTAACTAATGTTATCATCTATCGTTACTATTTATCAATTAAACTTCCCTCTCGTTAAAACTATCAACGACGATTGAAGTTTACACCAAAGATTGAAAATCGGATCGATATGGGGAATCATTTCGGCTCGTCTCGCGAGGCTCTTCTTTTCTCTCTTCACGGGGGAATCTGAACGGAAATCTTTGGTATAAACTCGACGGCACAAAACGGTGGACTACGTGCCCAAATATTAGAGTATTTTCTGTTTCGCTTCTTAAAGCTTCGAAAAAAATGTACGTACCCTCGCCTAATGTACTCTCTCGGATTTAATTTACCTTTATCAGCCGCTAGGGCCAACAGGTCGGTACTAAAACTCGATACAGCAATCCCTCCGGTTGGTTTCTTTCGTCTCTTTATCGCTTTCTTTCATCTCTTTATCGCTTTCTTTCATCGCGTTTCAGCGTTCTTATGGTGCGGATAAGGCTCGACTCTGTCTCATCACTTAACGCTAAGGAGCTTTCAGCTTTCTCTAATTTTAAGTACAACATCAGTTGATGCTTCAAGCTTTTAAAGAGACACCTAACTAGAGACAACACGTACGAAGATTCCGGAAAGTGCATCGATATCGCTAGGTGGACTTCCTTAATTCGCTTAGCGGTAACTTTACAAAGCATATATGGTATGTATGTGTATATATACATATACATATATATGCACATACATATATATATATATATATATATATATATATATATGCCTTGTCTATATAACACTTTGTGAAAGACTCGATAGACACAGCAACACCAGAGAATTTCACCGGAGATCAATCACTTTTATACGTTCCCCGGTGTTCCTGATAACGAGATCCGTTTTGTCCACTGTAACATTAGGCGTATGTTAAAATAAGTTAAATTTATACGTGTACATGTACGTACATATATATATCATTTTGTGTTAACTTTGACGGTACCACCAGTGGAAACCGTCGCGTCTGTGATCTGCGATTTAAAATTCTATGTTAAGTATGAAACTGGCATGTCCACCTGGTCAGATCGTATCCTGCTCGATCTTCACCAGGCGAGCATAACTTCCTTTAGTTTTCTCCTTCCCTCTTTTTTTCTTTTTTAATGATTATTATTATTACTTTGTTCTTTTATTTAAATCCTATCGGAGAAGCGCTGCGAGATGCTCCTCTGAATAAAGCTCGACGAAAAGTTTAGACCGTTCGAAGACGCGAGATCTCGGCTCGAATCGGAACATAACTTCTCGATTTCTTTTTCTATGTAAGTTACTTTATATGATACTATATGTATGCACAGGTTTTACACAGACTAATTACTGCAGCTGGTGCTCAGCTAAAAGTCAAGCCCCAGCTTTTATTTCAGTCTTGATCACTAGTGATTTGATACACTACGCTAAGACCTACAAACTCGACTTAAGTAATAATCAGAATAATTTCAATCCTTTTTTTCCTTTTTTTTTTTTGTCGGTGTTTTTATCGGTGTTTTTATCGGTGTTTCTGTCGGTAGTGAAAAATATTTTTCGCGAGTCGCAACGAAAATTAAGTCTATAAGTACGTCGGCGATAAAAAAAAAAAAAAGAATGTATACGTAATTTGACAAGTTCTTAGATTAACCAGCAGTTTGTAAATCAGACGAAATTTTCTATACACTGATGGAACTAAATTTCAATAAAAAAAATCGATACGTCAATGTGTTTCGTATCCTGCGGATTCATAGTTGTTCCTGTGCGTGTACTTTCTTTTCCGTCATTAATGAAAAACGTTCTAGTAAGAGACGTCCTATGAAAGAAGCTTCAAGAGGAAACGAAATACACGGTTAAGACTGAAAAATTCGATACGATTCGAATCTTTTTCAAGAGTAAGATATCAACGGAAAAACGATAGATCGCCCAGCGATCCTTTGCCATCGAAAATGACTTCTTCTGCTCTGCCCTTTTGTACTAACTTTCTTCTTAACCGATACTTAATTTCTGAAGCGAGTAAACCTTCTGCTCGTCAACTCGTTACAAATGAAATCTCTCACTTACGTTTCCTCTAGATCACATTCGTCTTTGTTTCGAGAAAACAAAGGAAATCAAGAATTTTACCAAACCTTAAGACACTTAGGTTCAAACGCATTTCATTTCTGTCGAATTGAGATCACGCTTCCTTGTTAGCAACCAAATTCTTTACGAAAATTACCACCTTTTTCTTTTTTTTGTACATGAAATAGACCGAAGTTTCTAGCTGGTTTTCCCAATTTCCTGTCGATTTCCACCACTTTTTTTTTTGTGCAGTGCTTGAACGTTGCTTCCAATGACACGTAAAATTATCCCCGGTGGAGATAAAATACAAAGGAGACCTCGAGCAGCTTCAAAACGCCGATGTTCAGCTTTGCAGATTGGCATGCTTGCCAATTTTCCAAGCAAGAAGCGTTTAAGATGATATTAACATTGAATCCTCTTCATTTGCTCGTTTCTTACTTCCTACTGTGCTCCAAACCTGGCAGGGTTGAAGTCTTTGTTGACAAAGGAGAAGCCTTGGAATTCCTCTTGGTTTATGTAGCTCACTTCGTCCGGATCTTCTGGTGTTAATACCGGATCTTCTTTTGTGAACTCCGTATCGAAATTCATTACGTCCTTTTTGCTTTTCTAAAACACGCACAATTACCATGAAATGATTTTCAACTAAAAATCAAACTGACATATATATATATATATATATATATATATATATATATATATATATATATATAAAGATATTTAATATGAGCTTACAGTTTTTGGTCTAATTGGTGGTTTCACTTTTCTTGCTTCAAGTGCTTCCCAGTCTATTTCTTGGAAAAACGGGTGGATCTTTATAGCACTCTCACCGCCGTTAGCGACCACGCAACCTAATCTCTTAGCCGGATTTTTTGTCATGAATCCCTTTAAAATAGAAACTGCCTCTTTTGAGATCCAGATAGGGTAAAGGACGTCGTCTCGTAGAATGGATTCAAATAGATCGTCTTCGTTATCGGCTTCGAAAGGTGGCTGACCAGCCATCATTTCGTACATTAAAACGCCAAGCGCCCACCAATCGACACTCGCGCCGTATTGTAATTCTTGAAGAATTTCAGGCGCAATGTAATCGGGTGTACCGCAAAATGTTGTCGTAGTCGTTTTCCCTTCGATAATACCCTCCTTGCACATTCCAAAATCTGCTAATTTACAGTGACCTTCCGCATCGAGTATTATATTGTCCAATTTAAGATCTCGATAAATAATGTGATGCCTATGAAGAAATTGTAACGCAAGTGTAACTTCTGCCGCATAAAAGCGTGCTCTTGCTTCGTCGAATTTTCGTGCTCTTTGGATATGGAACATTAAATCACCTGAAAGACATCGAATATTTTTTACACTGTAAACACTATAATACTAATAATACCAATAATAACTATTGCAACGCTAGATAATCATTTTTAATTATAGTTTAATTAATTCTTACCTCCATTCACGTATTCCATGACAAAAAATAATCTGTCATTTGTTTGAAAACAACTGTGAATAGCTGTAAGAAAAGGATGTTTCGCTGCCAATGTTAAGATTCTCTTTTCCGTCATTGTGCAATCCACATCGTCATCTTGTATAATTACATCTTTTCTTAAAATTTTTACAGCATAAACTTCGTCAGGATTGGTTTTTCGTTCTACCAACATTACCTTCCCAAAACTACCTTTACCAAGAACCTTTATAAAATTAAAATCCTCGATACCAAATTTCCTAACTTCATTCTCACTAGCAGGTACTGCGTTTTCAGTAGCGATAGGAGGTGTTTCTTCCGTTTTTTGAATTGGCTGTGAATTGTCCGTCGGTAATATGTCTGTGACTGTTACTGTTGCAGGTGTTTGACCAGACTGACAAGTTGTCGTTCTATAATTAATTTTTGGAGTTTTTATCTGTTTATCTGGTGATATATTCATTGCACTTAAAATCTCAGCCATAGCCTTAGTGTTAATGCCACAATTATTTGCTACATTTTTCTGGCATCTCTTATGAACATTTATATTACAAGCTGCATAAACAAACACCAGAGTTAAATGTTACATATTCATAAAATATTGATTTCATACAATGTCATATATTATATTGTTTCTGTTATTTACTGGATATTTACCTTCACATTGTAAGCCTTGTCTAAATAAACCATACAAGAGTGATCCACAGTGATCACAAAACGTAAATCTTTTGTAATTATGAACAACAAACCGGTGTGGCATATCTATACTGAAACGTGGACTTTCTGTATCTTGACTTGACTGAAAATCAATATTAATTTAAATATTAATCAATTTGGTTTTTTAAAAAAATACAAATAATATGCAATAGATTACACTTACCTCGTCTCTCATGCCTGGACACTTTGTGATGACCAGCTTGTGACATCTTTTGTGAACTACACATGTGCAGACTGAAACATAATAAAATCTAATTGAATGTATACATTTTTTTGATACAAATGACTTTTAGCATAGCATAACCAAAGCCTGGCTGCATGCGTGATTAAACGCATTGATTTGAAATGAAAAACATAAATAAAATTTGGTGGATGTTGTGAGTCTTGCCATAAGAACTGTATAAGCTTAAACATTGAAGACAGAATATAGGACATGATAAGATGAAACTGTTAGAACTTCCTGATGATTTGTTACAGTTTGTTTAGAAACATGCAATGAGATATATCCCCACTTATAACTATATTAAATCATAGCTAATACAATTTGTAATAAAAACTTGATTGATGTGTTATGAACATTAAGTTTTATTTTTCAAGTTTCATTAAAGAAAGCATAGCATTAGATATTGAGCCATGGGCTAAATTAAACGCTGCAGATTTGAAATATTTCAAACTGAATCACGAATGTTTACTCCTAAATACTTTGATTTTTTTTTATAAAGAACTAAGTACACATACACACACCTAGGTAAATATATATTCATACATAGGTAGAGCAAGCAAATATATAATTATAATATTTGTTAATAACGTGTATGTGTCTTCTCACCTTGACACTGATAGCCCTGCTTGCCCAAGCCCCTGAAATACAACAGACAAAACACATCACATCGTCTCCTTGTATACCCTCATAAAACACATACGTATGCTTTCTTGGGCCAGAAAACCATAATTCAACATTTATGCTAGCCTCTTAAGAATGATTAGCAAAGATTACTATTCAATTTGTATTTCTGTCTTAGATGTTTCTAGTATTTCTTTTTTTTTTAATAATTTATTATATCAGAAAACTTCTACAGGCATAATGATATATATTATTTCGTGAGATGTTTCACCAAACAATAGATATAGTATATGCTTGCAAAACCAATGCATGCAGCCTATTTCTTAATTAAATGATTTATTCCAACAGAATATGTAGAGTATTACGTAACTGTTATATTACTGAAAAGAAAGGAGTGTTTAAAAGCTCAACTCAAGGTGTTTGTTAAAATAGTCACTTCCCTGTTCCAAATATTATGTGCTGGTAAACTAACTTAAAATTATTTTCTGTATATCTGTATTATCAAATTATTAAGAAAATATATAATTTTTTTCCTTAATATTAATAGTACTACAGTATATTCTAAGAAACCAAAAACCCAAGCATGCAACTTTAATACTTTTAAATTATCCAAAAAATCAAAATCTTATATTAATTTGATGTGCATAAGTCTATTATGCTGTAATACAAACTAACTTAAGTCAGCCTAATTGCAATCACGTTTCAAAATATACACACTGAATTAAATATATAATATTTCATATAAGTAAATGGTTGAAATTAGTAAATGTTTTGAGTTTGTGTCAATATATGCTTATGAGTTAGAAACTAAGCAATGTTATCCATATATTTTTATCAAAACACATACCATATGAATTCACGGCAGTGAGAACAGAAAGTTGGTTGCCTCAGGAAGGTAGCCATAAACTTGTGACCATTTGCTTGATGAACTTTACGTCGCATAGCACCCCTACGCCGGTTGAAACCCTGTCTTTCTTTGAACTCCCTTCTGGGTTCCTTCCCAGTAGTAATGCTTCCACCACCTCTGCCTCCGATTCCTTCTCCATCACCTGTACCACAACCTGATTGTTGATCTAGAATTTCATTGTAGAAGTATGTCCTATGTATCATTTTACTACTTGTTCGTTACCTTGATCATTCCACTTTAGATCAATTCTGACTCTTAACTTTCCTTGAGGTTCGAGATCAACCTAAAATGAATTTAATTTCTTATAATAATTCATAGTAATTAATATCGTTATCTGAAGGCATTGGAAAATGAGAAAAAGTTACTATATAATTAAAACTTATAACAAACATAAATATAAGTCTTAATTCAAATCAAATATTCAATAGTTCTACCATTATTATCAGTATTATGAACAATTTGTAAGTATGATATAAATACAATAATAATATTCTTTTAATAAGCTATAAAACTTTTTCCTAATGTGCAAACGAAATATTACACAAATGCATTACACTTTTTATACACTGTTTCAACATTTCAGAGAAACTAGACAAAACTCCAGTCATTATGTGTGTCTCAGATCTAAGAAATGTGTATCGCCTATCTTTGCTTTCTGGTTTCTGTTGACATAATCTTATCAGGCTACCTTGAATTGTCCTATGTCATAACAAAAAGACAGACACAGATTACACGTTACTGTTCCACTACATATGTCAACAACAAACATCACAATGTCAACACGAAATTAACATGAACCCATTAAATCATAATTATGAACAAACTGGTGGTCAAAGTATAGAGACATGCGTCCACGGAATTTGAAAAGATAGAGATAAAAATAAATAAACAAAAAAAAAAGAAAAAGAAAACACTTTGCTGTCAAAACAAAAAAAGTTTACCAAAAGAAACATGTGTCTATGTATGATAAAAAGAGCAGCCGGAAAACTGTGTGAGAACCAACCCAAAGGTCTGCAGTCTTGTCATTCCTGCTGACAAGTTCCTCGAAAGGAATGCTACAGTTGGCGACGAAGTAATCCGGCGGTAGTGCCGCGTCGTGGAAGACGGTCAACCCAAGTGTCACTGCATCCTGGACTTCGTGGGTGAAACATTCGTTCCATACCGGGTCGAACGTTTTCGGCTTGGTCGACGAACGATCAAGATGATTCTCGTCGACGTCCAGCTGAACATAGGGGTCGAGTATAGGCTCATCTTGCCAAAACTTTCGTTGCTTGTCCGTCGCCCTTAGCCCGACTGCCTGGCATATTTCGATCTTCACTGTCCCCGTGAACATCGCGGAATCGAATGACGGTGCACCGACGCCGATATTTACCAAGAAAGGGAGGACAGAGGATGGACGAGACAGTCGACGAGAGGCTGTCACGCCTGTCGACGAGCTGACACTTCAAGCTTCTGTGCGATCAGGTTATCCAGAATTTCAAATCGACGTTAAGTAGATAGATAGTTAAATAGCCGGACCACCGTTGTTGTAACCGAGTAATGTTCTTTCAATTGGAAGCGATCGCTATAAGGAAGGTTCGATATATAGATATATATATATATGTGTGTATATAGATATATATATATATATATATTATATATACGTGTATCAAAATCTTCAATAATTGAAATAATGTCACCAACAAGGTTCCCGCGATAAATACGACCTTCCGTAGAAAATGTGTGGCGCACCGCTTCGAATATTCCGTCCGACGAGCCTTTGGCCCTCTCTCTCTCTCTTTCTCTCTCCCTGTCCCTCTTACTCTCGCACGCACACTCTCTTCTAGCTACGTATCCCTCTTTCTCCTTCGTCCTCTTTCTTCCTCTCCCTTTCTGCACCTCTGTCTCTCTTTATCTCGCTTCCAAATTTCTTCCCCCTCTCTCTTTCTCGTCCACCCTTTCCCTTTCCCTTCGTCACCGCCGCCAGCACCGTGCAGTTATAAACACTCGGCTCTCTTCGCATTCGCACATAACAGACACGAGAACGGAGTCAGAGCTGACGACGGTGAATGCTTGCCGAAAACGCAGAGGCGCAGAGGTGGTGGATGCAGGACGAGTGAACGAAAGGCGATGATGTTTATTGCGTGGCGCCCCGTTCGCGAGTGCAACGTCTGTCCTTGTGTTCCGGATCTCCTGAGAGCCATTAAGCTCCTTTTTTTACCTCTCCTTCGATTCCCTGTCCCTTTCTCGTGTTTCTTGTCCCCCCCCTCCCTCCCTCCCTCCCTCTTCGTGGCCACTGAACGAAGTTCCCGAAGGGTGCACGAGTCTCACACCGATCTCTCGCAGTCTCGTGACGGTTTTTCTTCAAAAGGAAAAAAAAAAAAGAACGACGTATCGCGGATAAAGCACTCGTTTACCGTCCCTGGACAGCCCCACCGACCCGAACCGCTCGATTGGTCACTCCGCGCTTCGTCTAAAGGGCGACTCGATCTCGGCCTCGAATGCCTTTCGGGATATTTCGTGCGTTTCCGTCGAAAGCTCAGGCTGCGTTTTCACCCGCGGATATGCCGTTCGTGCACCAAATTCGAGAGTACGAACACTTGATTTTTCGACATGCTTTTGTACAAATATTGCATAAAAAAAAATATATATATATATACATCGAACACAATGAAATTAAACGAACGTATAAGGTGATTTCTCCGTGTGTGAATTACATTGTTCGCTCGACTACATGGAGAGCTTGTGTGGGACAAGTAGAAACACTAGAATGATGCACAGCCATCTGATTGGCCGGAGGTCTGGCTAAAAAAAGCGCGCCTCTACTTACGCTTCTACTAGTATCCAGCGTTTACTGAAAAATCCAGAACCATTTGAAAACGAAATATTTTTGGTGAATCGAGCGTTTCAAGTGAGAGAAACTTACCTTTGCTTCACTACGGTAAGATTAATTTATTAGCTCGACGTTGAAAGACGTTTCTTTCTGTACGGATCAAGTTGGGAACACAGATTTAGGGAAACAGATCTCTGATTGGGTAAACGGTTGGCCTCTAGCGTCCAAAGTAATGATCTAAACGTATTAATAACGACACTCTGACGGATAAAGGAATTTCCGATCTTTATTGAGCTATATAAATAAACGAACACAGTATGAGTCTAATATTTACACCCATGATATACATTTAACGCAACGATATCCTCCCGTTTTCGTTCTCCGGGCCGGGACATCCCTGCGCTGGTGAATCCGATACGTACGAAACGAAACAGAGAGACCCGCGAGAATATCAGATCGTTCTAAATAAGAACTACTATTTCTCGACGACTGACCGAATTTGTTTCTTCCTTTTCTTTATAACAAATTGCATTGCCCATAGCCATTACATAGACATTACATCCTTATATTGTGGAATCGATATCACGGGAGATATCCACAGAAATAGGAAGCACTGTTTACAATCCATTCGGTCGACCATCGATTCTGGCAGTCGCGAGGTATCTCATATTCAAGAATAAATATCTCATTGAAATACGAAGGGGATTACGTGGCTTCGATCGTGACTATATTCGCGCACGAGATAAGGGCGATCTACTCGACGATCTTTCGATCTTTTTTCTTTTTTTTTTTTTTTTTTTTCTCTATGTACCGATGACCACATCCGACGTAGACGCGCTCTCTTGCGCTTCGGCCATATCCTTCTTCTTTTCTTCCTGTTCCACGCCCGATATCACATACACCGGTTGCTGATACGCGAGAAAATGCTGGTCCGCCGCCAAAGTTTTCGATGGATCTTTCATCTTTATCTGAAACAAATAATTATTCTTTATTCGTGTATTTAATCTTGCAATCTACTTTCAAGGAACAACAAAAGATTAGAAGAGAAAGATGAGACAGTAGAGAAATAAAAGCATAAAAATCAATGGAAAAATGATGAATTGAGAGTGTAAATGTACCTTTTTACGATAGAGCATCAGCAAGATGAGCAAACTGCTAATTATGAAAGCGCTTCCAGCGGCCAGGACCAAAGTGGCAGTTTGATAAACGGGTGTTTCTACTTCCGTGAGGATCTCTCGCTGTTCCAACGCCACGATTCTACTTTGCATAGCAATCGGAGGTGATCTGTGCGTGAAACGGGAGGTAGTTGCGTCCGCGAATGATCCCAACATAGACAGCTTTTGTATTCTGGTTAATTCTTCCAAGTGGAACGCCACGTCTACTTTGTTCGGCCCTATCACTTCGAAGCTGAGTATAGCTGAATCTTGATTGATCTCCACTCGTACGTCGTCCTTTATCCTGGCGCCTAAGTCGTGTAGAAGATCTTCCGTTTGTCTGACCAGCGTGGCTTCGTCGTCGCTGAGGAATCGACCGGGGAAACGTAGAGTTACCTCGACAGCTTCAACTGGAGTTGGCACTGGAAAATGATATTTGTCGAATAATTATATTGATTACTTGTCCATTACGTTTCTATTTTATTTCTCCTTGAACGTCAACTGACCCTATCAAGATTTACAAAGTGACTCAACGCGCGACAGATAAAAAGAGATATCGTATCTTACAGCAAATATTCGTTCCTTTCAGAAACGGTTCCGAGCCGATGAGCTGATTGCCGGCCTCGTCGACGCACCAGCATGTATCGCCAGCGCACTGCGTCGGTTCGAACCTGCCCTGACGATCGCAAATGGCCGGAACGTGGCCCTTGTCCTTCATCGCCTGGCACCGTGTGCCCAACACTTTCCCAATCTGCTTCTCGTCCGTTTCCAAGTTAATCAGAGCATTCTCCATGAACGCTTGAATTTCACGGTCGATTTCCTGTATCGCCGGCCCCCTGCCCCCCCGTCTGGCTTGCCTGAAGTTACACTTGGGCTCCGAGCCTCTGGTAAGCGAACCTTTCACCGGCTGACCCTTCCGGTTCACGCACCAACAAACGCCAACGTGCTCCAGACACTGTACAGCTTCCCACATGCCGTTCTCCGGGTCGCATCTCGGTAAGAACGTCGGTTGCTTCAGCCTCTGAGATGTCTTCAAGTTCTTCTCCCTGAGTCTCTCGCACTGCGACAACACAGGGCAGACTGTGTCGCACACCAGACGGCTGGAGAAATCGTTGTAACCCAAAGTACACTCGGACTTTCTCCTACATTCGTTGCGCTCCGGATCGAAGTACCATCTTTCAGTCTCGTTCAAACCCATTCCTAGATTGCACGGTACTTTTCGCGGTGGTTCGAAGCAAACCTCGCGAGGTTTCGGACAGCATACAGCGTATTCGTCCAGGGGAGAGAGTTCGCACTTGTGCGTGGATGGACAGTGTTGACCATGCGGGCCGCAAATCGCTGGTGAACCATTTTGATCCAACAGAGGTGATCCGTTCGGGCAAGGATTGTCCTTCTTGGGCAAACAGACCGGTA
Source organism: Frieseomelitta varia (assembly GCF_011392965.1). NCBI lineage: Eukaryota > Metazoa > Arthropoda > Insecta > Hymenoptera > Apidae > Frieseomelitta > Frieseomelitta varia. The sequence goes on from NW_025110233.1 coordinate 155,766, forward strand.
CCGGTGGGCACGGTGGCACGCTACACGCCACCTCGACCATTCTGCAAGCCTCGTTCTCCCCTCGACACGTCACGCTCTTGCACGGATCTCGGCAGGAACACGTTGGACAACCACTGTCGGGATCCAGCTCGAATCCGTCGGGACAGTCGAGCTTGCAGTCGATCTCTGGACACCTGAGCGGCGTGTTACACTTTGGCACCACGCCCTCGAGGACGCGGGTACCTGCCGCCTCTCTGCCCTCCTTGTCCACGCACCAGCACATCCCGTTGTGACATTGAACCGGCTCGAACGCTCCGCTGGCGTCGCATCTGGGTATGTAAATCCTTCTGGCTGGCTCACCGGACTCCCTGGCCGCGTGTTCCGCCACCGCGCGAGCGTGCTGGCAAGCCGTGGCCATTACTGGAGCCACGCATTGCGTCCCGCAACCCGTCGAACAGCACTTCTCCGTGGCGGAGCATTCTTGATCGTTGCTGCACTGCAGCTCGCAACTGGACGAACTCGGTACCAAGTACGGGCACTGGCCTGGTTTCATGGCCAGGCAAGCTGGAACAGCTGGACAATTCTGCCCCGACCCGCAATTCACGTCGACCATCGTGCATATCTCGTGCGAACCGCACGTAGCGTCCTTGCAGGGATCGTGACAGCGACACTGCTCGCAACCGGTCACATCCACCTCGTAGCCGTAGGGACACGTTAAATCGCAGGACAGAGACCCGCACAGCTTGAGAAGATCGTTTATCTCTTTACAATCGGTGCTGCGATTCACGCCGCTTTTCAGAACAACGCCACGATCGTTCACGCAGGAACAGGTACCGTTGTAACATTGCAGAGGTTTGTAGCTGCCGTCCTTCTCGCACTGAGGCGGCGATATCGCCAGTGACATATCCTCCCTGGTCCCTTCCATACGTTCGTTGAATTCTCTCAGGTATTCGCACACTGGAATAATTCCATGATAATTGAATAATGCAGATAGGGAACGTTGTTGAGTTGATTTGATAGTGGATAACTTACTAGTTTGTGGTTTCGTGGAGTTGGCTGACGTCATGCAGCATACCGATTGCCCGGCTTCCGGCACAACGGTGCATTTATAGCCTTGGGGACAAGTGTCGTTCTCAGAACAGGTTACAGCGTTCCGTTCGTCGTCGATTAGAGGAGTTCCGTAAACACAAGGGCTTTGATAAGACTTCCTCAGTTTACACTCTGGCCTCGTTGGACAGAGGAAGTCTGGACACCCGTCTTCGCGATGCAGAACGCATTGCTCTCCAATCGGGCACGGGAAACTGGCGAAGAAAGCAGTTAGGTACGGAAGAAATTGCACTTAAGCGGACGTGATTGTACACATACCCTTCGCAAGGATTGTCGCATTCGCAAGTTGGACACCCGGAGGCGTCAGTTTTAAATCCATATTGGCAGACCTGGGCGCACTGCTGGGACACGCAAGACGCCGGAAGTGATCTTCCCTTCGTTATCGACTTGCAGTCGACTTTATCCGCTGGCCCCATGGTTCCAGATATCTTTCGACCGTTGTTATCCACGCACCAGCAAACCAGACCATTTCTCGAACACTGCCTACCTTCGTATCCTCCGTCTGCAAAATCAAAAATGCCATTAACATTCGTTTCATCTGCGAGAAAAGAGAACTGAAAATTCCAAGATAATATCGATTATCTAGCAGCATCTAGTTAGTAAGTAAAACTTCAATTATCTCTGAATCAAATTTCAATTGCAAACACGTTAACGCAATCAGAAATGTAAACTCACTTATTTCAGCCAGGAAGTTGTTAGTACCGATAGAATCAGCAAATTCTTGCTGCACGTACAAACCTCTCTATATACATAAGCTGTTTGCTCATCAACAGGTTCAGATGAAGACAATTCTACCGTAGAATATCTTTCATCAAACAACCTTGGTCTAATATTTCACTTGAGGTTTCCACTTAGCGTCAGATTTACCTCATTACAGAATTCCGAGAGCGTTTAAGTTAGGAGTGTAAGTTCATATTTAAGCAAGAAATTGATACAATCAATAAATAAAGTGACTATGACGGATCTTGCTAAACCTATGATTTACTGTTAACTTGACTAACTGACGATTGTTGTAACTACTAATAAGCAGAAAAACTGTAACTGTTTGATTATTGTCATGATACTCCTTTTTAGCTGTGTCTGAGTAATTGTTTAACTGACAATTGATTTTATTGTGTGGCTCCTATGCGATTCTTGCTTGCATCAAGAATGTTAAACAATGACTGAACTGACTAACTGAACTCTTCTGTTTAAGAGTTCTCCTTCTGACTAGTTAAAGTCCTCTCTTTTATCGAAACTTGAATTACACTTTCTAAGGGAGACGTGTGTAGAGGATGTGCCAAGACCAATCAGGAAATATAGGAGAAGGTTTCCAAACTTTCTCCCACGAGAGTGGGACAGCATTTCTGAGAACAATCATCTTCTGAAAACGATCCCGCTGCATACACAATCCCCCGAGTACGCACTTGTTATGACATAACGATCCCCATGGTAACTTCGTCTTAGAAACTGACCTAAATTTGCGAGTCTCCTTCGTTTGAAGTTTCTAAGGAGATCAAATTCCTGATTTGCCACGCCCAGTTGGGGCACATCCAAGTGTCACGCACCCTTGACCTTAACAATCTTTAATAACCAAACAACCAAATTATTTCTTAGATTTCTTACCCTCCGTGCATTGAGGGACATATCCACGGCCCTGTCTCTCGGAGATACTCAGCATCTCGGCGAGCACCCGGTCCCTGTGACAAGCGCTGAGCCCCTGCGGGACAGAGCAAACGCCTCCGCCGCACTTCTCGCTCTTGCAACATTTCTGCGGGCCCGGGCACTCCAGGTCATGCTGACAGGAATTGCCACAGATAGCTGGCTCCTCCAACGGGCAGGTTCCCGGCCGCTTCAGATTAATGTTGGACGGGCAACAGACTCCGTACTCTTGCTTCGGCTCGACCAGGCAGCTATACATCGGCGGGCAGCTCGGTTTGCCAGGCGAATCGCCGCAGAGGAACGGCCTCGGCGAGTTGGTGATTTGCAGCGGTTCGCCGGCTGGGCAGATCGTCGACAGTGACTTGGCCTTGCGACAGCTGGGAATTGGCGGGCAGGGTGGACGGGCGCACGTTACATCAATCAACTCGCACGTTTGACTGGTCCCTGGACAGACGATCCCGCGGCAAGGATCTCGACACTCGCATTTAGGGCAGCCAGTTTTCGGCTCGATCTGCGAGCGGAAGTGATTAATGAGACCAGCTGTTCGATAGGTCGGTGCATAGAGCCCGAGAGTTCAGTTTCTCTCGTGGAAAAAGTATGTAACGCGCAGTTGAACCGAGGAGAGAATTATTTTTGTGCTCTCGTCGAAATGAAAATGTGTTGTTTATATCTCTACTCTTTGCACGAAAACGGAGAAACGAGAGATTCGTCGAGGAACAAAGAAAAAGAAAGAATGATGATCTTCAAGTGGAATTACGCTAATCTTCTTCTTTTTTTTTTTTTTTTTCTATGGAATGCAGTCAAGCATCTATATTTGCGAGTGTTCTTCCATTAGGCAGATTTGAAAGATTAACAACATAAAGCGACCTGGCTTTCCTAAAGAGGATCAAGAGCCGCGATTTAATCGTTGTATCTGAAGATTTGTTTGAAAGTTTACCTCAAAGCCCAGTGGACAAAGCATCCGACAGCTATGCGCGGGACACTCACGGGGATTGTCGCAATCGATCACGTCCTTGCTGGATCCCCTGGTGCCTGGGACCTCGACGCCGATCTCGTCCACGCACCAACAGCTTCTCTCCCGCTGATGGCATTGCACCCTTTCGAATTCGCCGGTCTCGTTGTTACACTTTGGTATAAATTGCGGCGGCCCGCGGGGACCAAGGGCGCGCGATCTTCTCACGGCTGCCTGCGCCAGCTGTTCGCAGCCTGTTAACTGACCGATGACGCATTTCGTACCGCAGGCTGTCTTGCAGCAACGTTCTCCCGACGCCTGACACTGGAAGTCATTCTCGCAACTTGGCGCTCTTGCCGGACACACGTTTTGCTCCTCGAAGGCTGGGCATCGACCTATCGCCTTCAACGATGGCTCTGCAATGTCAGAAACATATGTACTTTGCGTTTTAGGTGTAACATATCTTTGTAACGATATTTCATTGTGTTGGATGTTAAGTAACTTTCTGTAATTCGAGTGTAATTATTTTGTGTGTTAGGTATATGATTATCTTTTTTTTTTCTTTATCTTTTGAAATGTATATGATTTTTTTTGAATTCGAGTATAATTATTTTGTAGTAATTCGAGTATAATTATTTTGTGTGTAGGTATATGATTATCTTTTTTTTTTATCTTTTGAATGTATATAATTATCTTTTTCGGAAATTTCAAAAATTATCGATACATACAGGTGGCTTTACTCTTTCGAAACTTGATATCGCTAATTAATCACGTAGCAATTTCATTAATCTCGACGTTTATTCGATTTAATTCTTTTTAAAATCTCAACGTTTAATTCATTACGTCTTCTTTATCTAATCCAAAAATACTATGCTGTTAATAATTATGCAATAATTTTTCTCGCAAGCTGATTCGCAGTAATTAAAACTATTCCCTCGTCTTAGACTAATAATAAGATTTTTTCACGAGCCTCAAGATAAGTCTTCTGTAAACTTAATTGCTACAACAAATTGAAGAAGAAACAGTACGATATTTCAACGTCGAAATCAGTAAAAGATCCAACACGATGAAGAGTCCTGCAACACATGCGAGGGCCCAATTTCGGTCGATCGGCTCCTCCAAATTCTACTGCCGCCTCTTTCAATTAAAACAGAGAAGAGAAGAGGTCGTCAAGAGGAAGGGAAAATTCTCGTGGCCCGGAAGCGAGAGAGAATATCTTCGATGCCGCGTAAAGAAGCGGCGCACCTTGACACGAATTTATTCGAGCGTGACGGAACGGGGAAACGTTCGGCGGATCTTACGAACGGGCAGATCGTCATTATGGCTTTGCCACGCGAGGAACGCGGCGCCGGTTTTATAGGTCAGAACATCGAGGCGATCTCCGCGTATGGATCTCCGCGATGGAACAGCGCCGCTTTCGTTCTCAAGCCACCAGTGGTTGAAGTGCAGTGCGATAATAATAATAATAATAATAAAAATAGCCGGAACCGAGCTAACGGTTCCTCGCATCCTACTGCCACACTTACTACTCGCCTAACGTGCTTCCAGTAGTTTCCACCTCTGATGCGTCACTCGCTGAGGTATACGTTACAGTATACTTGACCATGGTGCCCAGGACCACTTACTTTAACTCGTTAAACAAATCAGTAACAGCAAATTCGCCAAGTACTTTTTTTTATTATGTAAAATCACCAGGTTGTAAATTTGAATCACATGTTGGGAAATGTTTAACATGTTGCTGTAGATTGTATACTAATTCTTGCTATAGATATGCTATGTTGTATATTAACTCTTGCTATAGATAGTATACTATATTGTATATTGTATACTAATTCTCGCTATAAATGGTATACTGTATTGTATATTGTATACTAACTCTTGCTATAGATAATATATTGCATATTAATTCTTGCTATAGATAGTATACTATATTGTATATTGTATTCTTGCTATAAATGGTATACTATATTGTATATTGTATACTAACTCTTGCTATAGATAATATATTGCATATTAATTCTTGCTATAGATAGTTTACTATATTGTATACTAATTCTTGCTGTAGATAGTATAAAAACTATATTGCATATTGATACTATTGTGTTGTATTATTATTAATATTGTATATCATGGTAATATATTATTATTGATATTGTATATTGATACTACATTGTATATTGCATGCTAATTCTTGCTATAGATAGTATACTATATTGTATATTATATACCAATTCCTGCTATAGATAGTATATTAATTCCAGTATACTGTAAATCACAGTATATTAAATACTAAATATTTATTAAAGTTTATACACATATATGTATATATTTAATATACTAAATGTTAGTTTAATATTTATCATAGGCATTTGATATTTAATACATTACTACAGACATTAGCTTAGTATTTATTATACTACTATAGATATTTTTATCTGTGTATTTAGATCCTTGATCTTCGTCGGTTGGGCAAATTAGTTGTACACGTTACCTGTAGTGATTATTAATTTGTAGTTCAAATACAAGTGTCAACGAATTTCAGCTACTAGAATCGCACGCTTCAATTCAATATTGAAAGAAATTTCAAGTGATCTCAATTTCTTTGTCAAAAATATACCACCTTTGTGTAGGCGAGTCAATGAAAAGAAACAAGGTGTAAAACGGGATTTGAATGCAACGGAGACGGCTGCTCGATTAACAGCAAGTGCCTCCGGTCACGCAAACAAGAACTTGCGTATACACTTTGTGAACATGCTTCGACCGATCTGCTTTTTGCAGATGACTGGGAAAGGTACTTGGGAGCCGTATCGGATAAACGAGGTCGATAGCTGTTAAATCTTTCGAAGAGCAGGGAAGATCGTCCAGTTTGAGAAGTTTGCTTTCGAAAATTCTACCTTCGGGGCTGGCACGGTTGCTTCCAGGTGGAACAACAAGCAACAGTTGGGACTGCCAACTTGGGAGCGAGTTTCGAAGAGTTTACAAGGATGTATCTCGTGGCACAAGACATGCGTCGAGAGAACTTTTTGAATCGGTAAGTCTGAAATCTCGACCTGAAATTGCAGTTACAAGATAATTGTGATTTGTATAATACAAGTGTTACTGATCCTCGTTTAGTATTCTTGTCTTCAGGAGTTTCATTTTGGGACATTTCATTTTGTACATTTTACAAGATTAAAATTGTTTTGTCGACATTTAACTGAATTTGAATCAAATACGCACACTCTGAAATTAGATAATCTGCCTAAACGAAAATACCTGTGATTCAGCGGTGCTATTTGATTCGTTTGTTCAATTATTGATTTTTAATTAAATAATAGAGTATAATTTCAAACTTCGTTTTACCTATTTTAACTACTTGCGCTGGCGACTGATTGCGGACCATAACCGTATACAATAAATTCGTCGCTTTCTTTTTGAACTCGTTGGTATGATATCACTGGATAGAAATTATCGAGAAGTAATAAATCTATTATTTGCTTTGTCTATTTTGTGTTACTTAAATATACTTGAAGCTGAGAAAATATTACAATTTTTGGGACAAAATGCGTGGCAGAGGTTAACCACTTGCGCTGGCGACTGATTGCGGACCATAACGAGTGACCAAAACCGTACACAATAATTCGTCGCTTTCTTCTTCTTTTAAACTCGCCGGTATGATATCACTGGACAGAAATTATTGAGAAGTAATAAATTTATTATTTGCTTTGCCTGGATTATATTATATTATACTTAAATATATTTAAAACTGGAGGAAATATAGCAATTTTGGGGACAAAAAGTTCTCGACGTGCGTGGCAGAGGTTAATCACTTGCACTGGCGACTGATTGCGGACCATAACGAGTGACCAAAACCGTACACAATAATTCGTCGCTTTCTTCTTCTTTTGAACTCGCCGGTATGATATCACTGGACAGAAATTATTGAGAAGTAATAAATTTATTATTTGCTTTGCCTGGATTATATTATATTATACTTAAATATATTTAAAACTGGAGGAAATATAGCAATTTTGAGGACAAAAAGTTCTCGACGTGCGTGGTACGTCATTCCAGCGCAAGAGGTTTTTCAAGTGTCAAGTTGTCAAATTGATCGATCATGATCACTTTTATAACTCGCAACGTCAATATGTTATTGTTTAGTTCTAAAATAAGAAATCTGATTTTCTAGAAGCCATTCGGAGAAAGTATATGCACAACTACATTGACGAATCGTAAGGCGATTCCTGTGGTGAATATTGATCGACTTTTCATTCTGTACCTCTGTCTACATTCTATTTTTACTGTCAAAGATTTCGCAAAACTCCAGTGAAATCTACGGCACATCGGATTACCCGAATTTCTGGTTCGTTGGCCATCGTCCTCCTTCTATCCGCTTTATTACAACTATTTCGTTAATCCTCACCACAACGAGCAAATTTCTCTATTACAACATTCTAGCAAATCGAATTTCGTGTTGTATAATTTCGATAATTTTTTTTTTCCTTAGAAAATTTCTATACTCCTGTTTTGTTATATTTAAGTGTCGTGATGCTTGCGATACTTGAAACACTCTCCAACAATTCTCAAAGTACTCGGAGAGATATGTTTTAGAATTCGAATTTTAAAGATTCAAAGGCTTTAAAAGATTTAAGAACTTTAAAGATTTAAAACTTTAAAGACTCGTCTGGAATATTTGTCAGATTCAAATAGTGGATTATTCAATCGGGGCGATGTGCATCGACTCGAACGTCGTTCAAACAATCATGAACTCGCAGTGTGTGTGCACTCCATCGATTCCTTTCGCCGCAGAACAGCGGTATCATGAATCATCAAATTTTCAGGCAAACCACCAAATTCCTACCCCAAACCAGATATCTCTGATTTTCCCCACTGAATTAAATCTCCCCTATAACAAAAATTAATTATCCAACAATGTACAGTTGGAATAAACTTCCAAACGTTCCGAAATGAAATTCTCAAATTCATCCATCCAATCTTTTTTGTCATATTACGTCCACGCGGAGTGTAGAATGTGAGCGAGAGGAGGTAGAGGTGGCTGAGGAATCTCTGCGGACGTGTGAGAGATGAAAGAACGAGACAGGGATTGGCAAGAGCGTCAAAGCAAAGGCGGAGAAAAGAAAGAAACGGGTATACTTGACTCCGGCCAGAAGAGACGTGTTCATAAGAGAGGAAGAGACGCAGAAAGCGTAGGAATGCAGAGTAGATTCAATTTATTATTGGCCGTAGAGCATGCAAATCATTACCTCTACCAAGTCTGATATTTATCGGGAGAGAGACGAGACATCTCTCCCACATCCTGTTGTAACACATTGCGAATCGATCGCGAGACTTAACCACCGATGTCGTTCAACGTCCACTGGTCGACTGGCAATTTAACCTGCTAATTAACGTCTCGTTAAGTGGCACCGTTCATCCGCCCGGAGGACGTATCGTGGTTCACCGGTATAACGTATAATCCCCGACAAATAATTAACTCATCGATTAGAGGACCCCCCTCTCTCTCTCTCGTTGTCATTGTCGTGCAACTGTGTCTCACACACAAGTCGTTTTTAAACTGCTATTCGAGAAGCAACTTTTCACTTTTCGTCTCGTTTCTTCGTTCTATTTTTTTTTTTTTTTTTTTTTACTTTT
>NW_025110233.1:165148-173110 GCF_011392965.1 Frieseomelitta varia
TTTTTTTTTTTACATTTTTTCAACTACGAAAGAGAATTCGAAAGGTCTCTCTTCTTTCAGAGAATCATCTCCTCCCTAAGCTTCTCCTTTGGAAAATACGAGAAGTGTCCCACGACGCCTTGAATCTTTTATCTCGACCGGTGCGCGTTGTTCGATGAAATATGAAGCGGGGATTTTGGATGCAACGTTATTTCAGAGACAGCGTCGGTAACGTCGGAATACCAAAGTATCTCTGACAATTTTCAGAATGAAAACACACCGCGGGCATATATCTCTTGCAAAATCATTATTTATCTCTTCTACAAAACGACGTCCGTCTGCATTCCTGCGCGCTCCCCTGTGAACTACAACGTGATCGAATCGTTGAACACAATTGCGTCGTGCACGTCGCGTTACACGCGATTATTTTTAATTATTTTAACGCATTGCGGACCATTAGTTTTTATCGCTCGCGGCCGGGTATATATATGTTTCTCTGTCGAACGGGCACAAAAAGAAGGTTTTACATAAATGCTAGGGGCACGTTTTAAAATTAAATACCTATTTTGAAGTTGTTCATTGCATTTTGAAGTTATTTGTTATACATATTCTTACAAGTTAATACCTCTTTCAAAATATGATACTTTGCGAAATTTTTAATTTCACACAACTTTGTGAAATTAACATGAAGCGGAACTAAACAAAGCTGGCAAATGTAACGTGTCCCTCTTCTCTTACATACTTTGCAAACTTTAGTAGGATATTTTTCTTTTTTTCAATATCATCCTTATAAAGATCAACATCTTCACTTTTAGTTTGGAATATCTGATAAATTGTCAGCAAACGCAACTAGAATTTCTTCACGTTCTTCGTCGCTATTCATGGTTACTAAACACTTATGAAAATCAATTATTTTTATATCAATTTGATATTATTCATCAATTATATATTTTATTTTTGTTTATTTATTTTATTTTTATTTAAATATCAATTATATATTTTATTATTATCAATTTGATATTTTATTTATATTTTATTTTGTTATTATCAATTTGATATTTATATAAATATTAAATATTATATTTATATTTTATTTTATTATTATCAATTTGATATTTTACTTATATTTCATTTTATAATTTTTACTAACCAAGGACAAGAGACTAATCACTTTCAATTCCTTACGTAACTTAATATAAATATGAACAAGTTTAATAATAAAATTTCGTCGAATATGAATATAAATAAAAAAAAAAATAAAATAAAATGATGCTCCATTTATACGAATTAAACGAATTAATCCTGAATTAATATCTTTCACGATATGAGAAATTCTTTTAAAAGCAAAAAATCAATATTCGGATCAATAATGTATTAATAAAAATAATTCTGAAGTGATTCGAATGATTAAAAAAAATTCCTAATATTGAAATCCAAAATTTCATGTATAATTAATATTAATTGGTGTTGGGAGATACATGAACGATCATGGAATTTCGCTGCTCCGCTATAAATAAATGACAACAACGAAAAGCCTTGAGAACAGAAAAAAACACGAGAATACTCGTGATCCGTCCGCAATGCGTTAACATCCAGAATATAAAATTCCAAACGTGTAATACTTGGTTCGAACACTTTGTACGCGAATCCACGTGACGGAACAAAGGAATATCCTTGCGGTTGACGAGAAGTGTTTGAAGAGGGCTTAAAAAAGGATTAGGACCGCCGCGCGTTAAGGGCGAGAGGGGAGGCTTGGCTTTTCCCCTGCCCCCTCCCGAGAGGCAGTTTTTCGCAACAGAGCGAAAGGACGAGGCCGTCGGTGGTGAGGAGACGCCTCTCTCCGAAATCCGATCACGTCCGTACCGTCGGCATTATATGCAGATGCACGCCCGTTTCAAGAGTAGTACGCTTTCCTTTTCCTTTTTTTTCCATTTCCTTCTTTTTCTCTCTTTTTTTCTTTTTTCTTTTCTTTTCTTTTCTTTTCTTTTCTTTTCTCTCTGCCTCTGTCGCAACGTCACCCCTGTTCGGTCGTACGTGAACGTGGCACACACAAGCCCTCTATTGTTTGCTAATGGCCGCTCTTTCAATAATTCGGGGGACCAATCATTACGGGCGAGCGGAGCGCGACGCGGGGAAATCGCTGGAAATAAAATCGAGGGAAAAAAGAGAAGAGAAAAGAAGAGGGGAGGGGGAGGGGTGTGTGTGTGTGTGTGGAAAAAAGGGTGAAACAAACGTTGGAGAAAAGGTAGACGTACCTGCCGCGGCCGACGATGACAAAGACAGGAGCAGCCAGCAGGTCGACGACACCCACACAACGGCGCAGGCAAGCCCACCGTTGCAGAAATCACGGCGCATCCTCAGCGCATCAAGTGATTTGTTTTTTCAATCGGTTGCGCTATATCTGAAATCAGAAGAAGGGGAAGAGGCGATCAGAACGAAGCGATCGTTTTTAGCCAGCGAGAATAATTTCGGATACGCAACGTGGTGTGTTCGACTCGGATTTTTTTTTTTAATTTCATTCTCGGATAATCGCGCCTATCGATCTGACAACACTCGGGGAATGTGCGCGTTCAACGTGACATTTTTAGATTTCAAATTATCGTGACTCGACGTCACCACTTTGTATTGCCAATGTTATTCGAAAATTATTCGGAAGTGAATTTTTTGAAAAATAAATAAGTAAGATTTGTCCTGTACATTTTATATCAGGGTTAATTAATTTATTATAATAATTTAATTATCTCGAAAATAAATGATCTAAATATATATATATATATATAATTTTTTATATATAATACAGTTTTATATATTATTATTTTATATTTAATATAATTTTATATATAATATATATATTATTTATATTATTATATTGTATATATATTTATATTTATATATTTATTATTTAATATATAATATATTTATATATATATAATATTTCTTTTGTGAAACAAAAAAGAATAAATATATCTTTAGAAATTAAATGTTTGTCTGTAATTTATTAATATCTAGCTTCTCTTTTAAATAAATTTAATTTATATAACTGTAGTGTAACCAGCTCCTTACGAAGAGTTAATAAAAGTGGAATTAACGAGAGGGGAAACGAAAGATCGAAACGGTATGAAATTTCAATTGAACGTTGATAAATTGTTGCAACCCCATTTTATTATCGATGCGATCGTTCGACGAGCCACCACGGTATAACAAGTTTTATATATACATATTTCATCGAGTTTCGCCGTTGCTGGAGTATAATCAAAGTAATGGATATTGATTTTTTTTCTAGAGGCTCCTAATTGATTATTGCGAGCAAAAATTATGTGCCCTCGCCGTCCGGAAGCACGAAATGGAGGAGAATAATTTGATAATAATAACAATAGTAATAACAAACGAGATAAAATTAGAACGCACGTGCCAGTTACGAATTTACGTTTCGATCGAGGTCAAACGAGACTTGCTCGCAATCAGAAAGCCAAAACGGGCGGTTTCATAATTAATCGAGCGAGGAAATAATTAATCGGTACCTCCGAAACGTTTCGAGGAGAGAAAGTTGTCGCGCGTGACAGAATCGTGACACCCTCAAGAAAGGAGTAACACATTTCCTCTGTTTCCTTTTTTCCCACAGCGGAGCCCTTGCTATTAAAGTACCTGAAAGTTACGTTTCGCCGTTTCCGTGGCCAATAAAGCCCCGGGATTATAGATCCGTAATGGAAAAAGTTTCTTCTGAAAAACCTGGGCGAGAAGCCGCTCTTGCCAGTCGAAAGCAACAACCGGACAGTTTTTCCATTTCTCTTTGAAGCGACTTCTCTCGCCGAAATTAAAGGAACGAAAGAGGTTCGTTCCGAGCGGAATGATTTAGACGTATATTTCGTCTCGCGAGCGATTGCATTAAGGGATCCAGATCATTTTCAAGTTGCTAATCGATTAATTACGCGTCTCCATCTCGTGTCAAACCAGAGTGATACTTTTCTTGTTCAATTACCTCACGATCGATTCCTAATAAACATGGAGGAGTAATTGCATTGCTTGTGTCCTTTTCTTTTTTTTATTTTACTTTTGTTACCCTCATTTGATAATAAAATAATGATAACGATAAAATAAAAGATTACATATAATAATAAACAATAGTAACAGAATAATAGAAAAATAATAGATAATAATGAAATAATAAGAATAATAATAATAGTAAAATAAAAGATTACGTGTAATAATAAATAATAATGATAGAATAATAGAAAAATAATAGATAATGATAAAATAATAAAAATAATAATAGAATAATAAAAATAACAAACAATAAAATAACAATAATAATAATAAAATAATAATAATAATAAAAAATAATAATAATAATAAAATAATAACAATAATAATAATAAAATAATAATAATAATAATAAAATAAAAAATTTGAAATTCTATCCATCGGATCGATTTACATACTAAATATTCACCGACAAGTGAAATTTGACAAAAAATTACAAAAAACTTAAACTTGAGAACAAATACAGTATGCGTTTTGTACTAATAATGGGATAATTTTTTTTTTTATAAAAATCGGTTCTAAGAGCGAAAACATCCCTCCAAAGTAATCCTGACTATTTTTATCGTGAACACCCGTAAGAGCCACGCTGTAACACTTGTAACGCGACGATCAATACGTTTTTAGATATTCAGAACGGTGACGAGGAGTACATCGTTAATTTATCAGAAATAGTTAATTTCAGCTTCTCTGGCAAAAAGTAGAAACTGCAATTATCACGTGAATTATTGTTAACGCGTACATAAGGAATTCGAATTTAAATAACGCAGCGAATTTAAATACGGGAACATTGATGCAAAAATATGTAAAATTATTGTAGTATATTTGAAGACATGATATTTCGATTATGCTCGCAAAAGGTATACATTCACAGTTCTCTGATTATCTTTTTTCCCCTCCCAGTCTTGCTTGTGCCTCTCAAGCGAAATAATCGATGTGCGCAAAATAATATCGCGAAATGAGAACGAAGAGAGAGAGAGAGAGAGAGAGAGAGAGAGAGAGAGAGAGAGAGAGAAAGGAGAAGAGAGAGACGAACACTTGGAAGAGGGGCTTGAGAAGTTTCTCCATAGACTTAAATTGAATTTTCATGAAAAATTCGAGGCAGATTCCGTATCGTTATTAAAAGAGAGTGGCTCGTTTAAATTTGAGATTAAAGCAAAACACAGCGGCTAGCAGCGGCGGGGTATTAATGTAAGAGACTGCGCCAGGATTCGAGGAGATTTAATAAAGCGTGCGCACACAAAGTGAAGAACGCACTTGAGAGGACGAAAAAGAAACGGTTGGCAGGCGAAAGCGGAGTCCATTACTTCGTCTCGGACGTTCCTTGATATCTAGGAAACTAACGACGACCTAATAATCGAAAACATTCAGAGATACGAACTTCAATTTTAATTAAACGAAAAAAAACATATTTTTATACCTTTTTTTTTTTTATTTTTCTTTACCTTGCTACGATATTTTCTTTGCTATACCGAGTTATCGTCGGTGACTCGTCTGTGCTAAAAATTAAAAGAGGCTCGAATTGTTATCTATCCTTCTTTATTCAATACCCACGAAGTAACAATTACTTTACCATGGATCTGAATTATCGCTTTCCTTTACCTTGCTATTTTCTTTGCTATACCGAGTTATCGTCAGTGACTCGTCTGTGCCAAAAATTAAAAGAGGCTCGAATCGTATTGTTATCTATCTTTTTTATTCAATACCCACGAAGTAACGATTACTTTACCATAGATCTGAATTATCGCTTTGTCGCGGTGACAAAGGGTTAAAAAGACCCCGTGAAAGCTGCTCGAAACTTCCCACGAAAACGAAACATCCACCAGCACTCTCGCGCTCTCACTTTTCAACACTTTTTTAACGGGGGAGGACAACAAATCTCTCGTCCTCTTTTCTTTACGTTTAATCATCTTTTTGCCCCCGGTTGGAAACGGTAGCCGCCACAATGAAAATATCCGCGAGCCGGAGCGGAAGGGGAGGATGGGGAAGCCGAAGAAACGTCTCCGACGTCGAAGTTGTAACGAGGAACAAAGGGAGAGATGAAAAGAAACGAAAACGTCGCCGACAATTCGTAGATCCCGAAGCCGGCTCCAGAGTGGAGAGAGGGAGAGAGGGAGGCTCATGAATAACGGAGAGGAGAACGCATTAGAATATTCTCCGCGGCATAACGAATAAGGAGACATAACTTCCATTGTTATTCCTCCTCCCGCTCGCTCACCCTACCCCCCCCGCCCCTTTTTAAAGAAGAGGATGCCACCATGTTGCACGACCGTGAGTATCGTCCTCGTCACTTTGCCCCAATATTCAGCTCGCGAGTACGTTTCTCCGAGAGAGAGAGAAAGAGAGAGAGTGCCACTTAACGAAACGGTCGTGGAATTAAAAGATTGTTTTCCGTCCGCCCATTAGCAGCGAGGCAACAACGACAAACCGACGGGTCGGCGTTCTTGAACTGGAAAATTAATCGCGAAGACTGCGAGAGACCGAGTTCTATCGTTGGACAACCATGGCGATTACCTCATCCTCGTTGTGACTAATAGACGTATATCGTTATGCTTTTTGTTCGCGGAGGGAGAAGAAGGAATTTTCTCTCAGTGAAGTGTTTCGTTTGTAAATTATGTTGTTTCGTTTTTTTTTTTGTTTTTTTTTTTTTTTTAAANTTTTTTTTTTTTTTTTTTTTTTTTGTGTGAATTTGCATCACCGATTCCTATTTCCATGAGGCTTATTTGTCAGGCGAACATCTGGTGAACAACTGTGGTACAACGAGTGAAATGAGAGGAGAGAAAGAAGGGAAGAGTATTTAAATGACGGATAGTTTGGGGGGGGGGGAAATTCAGTTATACAAATCAGAGGAAAGTAAAGAAGTTTTGATTTATTATTTTGTAAATGAAACGTCGCATTAATCCAGTTTAATAACCTGATAACGTGAAAGAAGAATCCCCATTTTCTCTTCTACTTTTTTTCTTTCAACTCGCGAGGGATGCCCCGCGACCGAGATATTTTCAAGGAAATTTGAAACTTTGCACACGCGTGAAATAGAGTACACCTCTAATTATTATCTAAACTTTACTCATAAGGGCTCAAGGGGGCAGGACAGTGTGACCGAACCTAAAAATTACGTACACTTTCGGAGGGCTAGTAAAGAAAAATTTATATATTTGATTGACATGAACTTTCGTGGTTTCATTTCAACACATTATGAATTATAAAAAGCAAAAAAGAAAAAAAGAGAGGTCTTATTATTTTGTATGTATTTATTTAGCTTTATATTTATCTACTTTATGTAATATATTATATATTATATATTATTTATATTTATCTATTTATCTATTATTATATATTATATATTCTTTATATTTATCTATTTTATATTTATTTATTTATTTTTATCTATTTAGCTTTTTTAACCGCATCCTTTTACATAACGTTTTTTTTACATTGCCTATCGGTGTGCATGATTCCAGCCAAAACAAGATTAGTTGCAACAAAAAGGCAAGAAAAGTTCAAAAGTAAACAATACTCTCTAGGGATCGACGATGCAATATTTTCATTTTTGTGACAATTATGAAAACAGCAGCTATTTGTTTTTCATGTATCGAATGTATGCCAAAAGTTTCTACGTTTTTTTGTTTATATCTTTCGAAATTGTTAAAAATTAAAAAACGTTCGATTGTCAATCCCTAGTAAAAGTTACACTAAAGATACGCATCAAGTATCACAGTAATCGATTGGTTAGATTAGACATCTTGCACACCGTTCCTAAAAACCTAGTTTCGAGAAAAATGTTTAAAGTTTCAAAACGTCATTTTTCATATGTATCATTTACTTATTTTTTTTACTTATACATCGCGGCTCACAGTTCTTACAATTCACAACTAAATTGAACCCAAGTCCCCTAATACTCGATTCACCAAAAGTAACATTTGAATCGCACGATTTACACTTTAT
>NW_025110233.1:173132-181373 GCF_011392965.1 Frieseomelitta varia
AAAGAAAAATCGATTTTTTTGAAAATTTCACACTGTCCTGATTTCTTGAGCTTGCAGCAACTTTCGAATCAGAAAATCACTATTAACGAGAATATAACAGACGTCCGTTCGTTGTGTTCAAATGCGAGAAACAACGATCCTTGTATAATGTTATTTAGATTCGCCGACTATGCCAGGCCTGTGTCGATGAGCGAAATTACCAACCGGTTACATCCTTTGGGGAAGCCTTTGAATTTAGGGTGTATCCCTGCCGTATGAATAATGCATCAAGAAAGAGAGCGTAACCGCGACTCCCTTCAGCCATCGTCCTGGTAATTACATCGATGATCACGTTAAGATTACGCCGGAACGGCGGTCGTTACGCCGCCATTATGCCGAAAATTCTAATTTCCACGCGGCCCCGATAGTAATTGATACGCCTCAAAAGCCGCGTCGCGCGCGTTCTTCGCATATCTGTGCAACGAACTTCTCATCGCGATGATTACGATTAAACAACGAACACCGGGCTACGAATATTGCCTGGGCCAAATTGCCGCAATCTCCGTGATTACGATCGCTCAGCGGAAAGATGAAATTCTCTTTTCGATGAATTAAGTCGAACACGTGAAACTATTAACAGTGAAAGTGTGAGTTCCTTTTTTTTCTTTTTTTCTGTTTTTTTAGTAAATTTTTCTTTGAGATATTAATTTTCCTTCCTTTCAGATTTCTTCGCGTTCTTTCGGAAGAAGTAGTTGAGAAAGTTTCCACAGTTGGTTGAGGAATGGTACATACGCACGTGTTACTTTTTTTTTTTTTTTTTTTACTTTCATATTATCAAACTACGTGGCAATGTACGATCAACGTTTGTTAAGAATAGATCCGAGTTGCCAGCTACAACAGATGACGATTAATACCGAACTGAATAAGTGATCGAGCCTTGTGTTGTACAATGCATGAGGCGTTGCACGTAATTTCGCGATCAGCCATGCACGCCGTTTATTCGAGAACTGCTTTCCAAGTACGATTAACCAACGCACGCTGATAAGCCGGCTGAATGACAGAACTTTTCACTCCAAGTGCTGAATGGATGCTTTCAATATCCATCATTGGATTGACGTAAACAGGTGACAACAAAGAGGTCTTCAGGAGCTGCCGTGCTACAGCTTGTGTCTACGTATCGATCTCTAAAATTAACTAACTGTCGAACGGCTGGCTAAAACTGGCGAACCGGGATTTTAAAAATTTTGGAAAATGACCAATCGCTAAATGAATTCGACGGTCAGTTCACGTTCACGTCAAATCTCGCCGTTGAAATGCAAAATTAGAGGGGAAACGTTATGGTTTTACACTTCCATGCATTTCGTATGCTTTGCGATCAAAAACGTGTCACTTCCTAAGTCTCCTCCCTAATATATATATATAAATTTTAATAAATTAGTAGGAATATATATACATGTATATGTATAATTGTTGTAATAAAGTTGTAGGAATATATATATATACATACATATACAAATATATATATATATTCCTTTACAACTTTATTAAAATTTATATATATATATATATAAATTTTAATAAGTTATAGGAATATATATATATAAATATTAATAAAATATATATATGTATATATTTTATTAATATTAAGTATATATTCCTACAACTTTATTAAAATTTAAATATATATATGTTTATATATTTATATATACATATAAAATAGGAATATATATATATATAAATTTTAATAAAGTTGTAATATTTTAAATAATATATATATATATAAAGTTGCAAAAATATATATATATATATATAAATTTTAAAGTTGTAGGAATATATATACATTCTTGCAATTTTATTAAAATTTATATATATATATATTCCTACAACTTTATTAAAATTTAAATATATATGTATAAAATAGGAATATATATATATATATAAATTTTCATAAAGTTGTAGAAATATATATATATATATATAAATTTTAATAAAATATATATATTATACGTATATATTCTTACAACTTTATTAAAATTTTCTTATATATATATATATATATCACAAAAAAAATTACATGAACATTTCACTGAATCAGCTCTAACTCTGTCGCGTGTGACGCAACATCCAAACGCAGAAAAAAATGTTTCTTTTTTTCACTAAAAATGAAAATTTTTTACCAAGTTCCACGTTCAAACACTTGACCGCCGCGTCCAATTTCCTTGAGAAACATTCTTTCGCCGCGCATTCCCTCGTGGATCTATAGGCTGGCTCGAATTTCAAACGGGTCCACACACAGCCCAGTAAGATTGGCCTTCTCTCTCTCAAGGCTAGTGCACAGG
This sequence comes from Frieseomelitta varia, assembly GCF_011392965.1. Taxonomy (NCBI): domain Eukaryota; kingdom Metazoa; phylum Arthropoda; class Insecta; order Hymenoptera; family Apidae; genus Frieseomelitta; species Frieseomelitta varia. The sequence continues at coordinate 175,451 of NW_025110233.1, forward strand.
ATGTGGGTCACTTCGTCATCATCGGAGTTCCTTCCGGGTCGAGCTCTCTCGCGTTAACTTTCTATTGTCATGCACAGGTATACGACCGAACCGCGACCGATAATCCTCGACCACAGGCACGGGCCTCATCCGTGCGTCATCGGTGGAACACTTTCGTGGAAAGGTACTTTTAAATGAGTTTCAAGTGGCCGGGTCTCTCCCCGTAGGTCGTCGCCCCGATGGAAACCGTGAATGAATCTCTACGAACGTGCAAATCCACGAGCGCTCACATACGCATCCGTTAATTGTGAAATTACGATCGAATTCAACCTGCGAAGGTCTTGTGTGTGTCAAGTCAGTTTTTGATAGTTAATGGCAAAATTTGTTTGGTGTTTGTAAAACTATTTTAGAGTTCAGATTCAAATAGCTGAAAATGCAAAAGATTTCCCATGGAAATAGCACTTAGGTGCTTAGAAATCGCGTGGTTGTTAAGTTATTAAGTAGCTCAGTGGTACGAGCGAAGCCTTAACGAAAATAGAAAGTATCGTGGAACATTTATATCATCGCTATATTATGTATCGTAACTTGACCGTTGCATTGAAGATCCACATCGGTGTTCGTCGTTGCGTTCCAACACTTCCTGCATTTTTTTTTTTTTTTTCTCGACTTTCCTTCGCTAGAAAGCGACCACGTTTCTCTCCGCCGAACGATTGACTAGATACTCGTAACAACTCTGCCAACATAATGGAAAACTAGAGTGGCAGAAGTGTATAATTTACGTAAACACGAAGACTTCGACACACAATTCTTAAATAATCTTGCTTTTTGTCTAACTGCTGCTTAACCAGAATGTTAAAATCAATCTATAGAATTAACCATATTATCATTCATCCAAATCTTATTACGTAAAATATAATATAAAAACTATAAAATAGAATAACTAAAATAAAAATTAATATAATGTGAAAACTATAAAATATTAATATCTAAAATAAAAATTAAAATAATATAGAAACTATAAAATAAAATAACTGAAATAAAAATTAATATAATATAAAAATTATAGAATATTAATATCTAAAATAAAAATTAAAATAATACAGAAACTATAAAATAAAATAACTATTAACTAAAATAATTAAAATAAAAATTAATATAATATAAAAACTATAAAAATATAATAAAATATAATATAAAAACTACAAAATAAAATAACTAAAATAAAAATCAATATAATATAAAAACTATAAAAATATAATAAAATATAATGTAAAAACTATAAAATAAAATAATTAAGATAAAAATTAAGAAGATACAAATAATTAAGAAAATACAAAAGATCCTAAAATGATTTTTGTCTAGCTACGTCCGTATGTAGATTGGCCTATCTTTGTAGAAGCCGTACGGTGTCTCGTTTGCCACTGATAATACTACTTAGAGCGAACTATCTGGCAACGAAATTAGGTATAAAATCCACGGATTTCTGCCGAAAGACGTGGAAAGTGTTCCTCGAGGGCGACGTTTGTCGCGTAGCCGATTCCATCCAGACAATGACGGCTATTACCTTTCATACCGGAAGTACGCGTACAATATGCATGCCGGCGATATTGCGCGCCATTAAGATGATGCCCGTGCATGGTTCACGTGGAGGAACGGTTCCCTACTCCTCCGCATGAAACAACTTTCCACTCTGGTTTCTCGTTGTTCGAAAATACCACTTTCTGCCGTGTGTACGGTTTTCGCAAGTCTCCGTGAAAATGCAGTATAGAGTATATTAGTATAATATAGTGTACTGTTAGTATATAGTATATTAGTATATTGTATATTGCGTAGTACAGTATATTTTATATTGTATATTATATAATGCAGTATACTGTATATTGTATATTGTATAGTACCGAATATTGTATGTATATTGTATACTGTATAGTATAGTATAGCATACTGTTAGTATATAGTATATTAGTATATTGTATATTGTATAGTACGGCATATTTTATATTGTATACAGTATATTGTATATTGTATAGTATACTGTATATTGTATATTGTATAGTATAGTATACTGTATATAGTATATTGTATAGTACAGTATACTGTATATTGTATATTGTATAGTATAGTATACTGTATATTGTATATTATATAGTACAGTATATTTTATATTGTATATTGTACATTGTATAGTACAGTATATTTTATATTGTATATTGTATATTGACTAGTACAGTATATTTTATATTGTATATTGTATATTGTATAGTACAGTATACTGTATGTTGTATATTGTATAGTACAGTATATTGTATACTGTATATTGTATAGTACAGTATATTTTATATTGTATATTGTATATTGCATAGTACAGTATATTTTATATTTTATATTGTATATTGTATGTTGTACTGTGCAGTATATATTATATTGTATATTGTATGTTGTACTGTGCAGTATATTTTATATTGTATATTGTATATTGTATGGTATAGCATAGCATACTGTCAATATATAGTGTATTAATATATTGTATAGTATAGTATATTGTGTATAGTATATTAGTATATTGCATATTGTATAGTATAGTATAGTATAGTATAGTATAGTATATTGTATATTGTATATCGCATATTGTATAGTATATTGTATAGTATAGTATGTTGTATATTGTTACACGTAGCGATTATAAGGAATAAACTCGTAGCAGTTACACGTAGTCGATCATAATTTCATAATTCATCAAAAATGTACGTCCAGATGCTTCTGGCCGACAGTGTACGTTGGAAAAGAGTTGGACCGGACGAGTGTGGGACACGCGAGTTAATGGGTTCGTCCCCGTGAATCCGAACGAGAAAAATAAAAAATGTATACGCGCTAATAAATGCGTTTCATGGTTGCAGGGAGTCTGAAAGCACGCGGCCGAAAACCGACTTTCATGTCGCTTTCTCTGTAAACAATTTCAGAGGAGAGACTCGTTTCGAAAGCGGGACCAACGCTACGAATTCTACGACCATGGCCTATCAGTCTGAACAGGGCAACCCTTGTGTGCTTTTGCAAGTCGGTGTTGTTTCACCTGGCTCGTCCGTTGCGATACACGACACCCAAAAACGAACGCTCTAAGGTTTCTCGCGCTGTGCCGCGTGGAATTCATAATCGAGCTCGACGATCCAAACATGTTGCGATCATATTATACAAAGTGATCTTGATCACGTATAATGTAACAAAGTCATCGATTTTCAACAATATATTCAGTTGAGACATTAATTGAAATTTTTAAATTGACTGAGATACATACATATATATATATATATAATACAAATTATATATATAGAAGTTGGTGGCTTAATTGATTTCAATCTACAATTTATCAATGATAAATAAATGATAAATAAATCGCAGTGATTCTGATGAATACAATAACAACTGTAATTGGCAACTCGTTTGGCTGCCCGTCGATGCATAAATGCAAAAGAAAATCGGTGAATATTTAACGCTGCACGCGCGCGCGAGTGGAAAATAAATATAAATGAGCATTGTCGTAAAGTTTCATATCGAAAGCATCGACGTTTTTTACGTATATAAAATTTTTACGTATGAAAAAAAAAAAAAAAAAAGAAAGAAGAATCACCGAGAAGAATGCATAAAACATTTCCATCTAATTTTATACAAAAAAAAAAAAAAAACAAAATCTCTACCTCTGTTGAACGTCGATAGCGAAACGATTTTCGATAAAAATTCCGACACATTTTCAAATGAACAGAAAAAAAAATAGAGAGAGAGAGAGAGAGAGAGAGAGAGAGTCTACCCTCCAATCTGCCAGGCGCAGACAACAGAAATTAATTCTGTATACTGTCAAAGGACAAAGGGCCGTCACATCACGATGGAAATCAACATCAGGCCGGAAATCACTGGGGAGCGGTGGTGTTCCGATCTGATTAACCTTCCATCCCCCCCCCCCCACCCCCTGTCCAACTCTTCGATGTCCCATGGACGTTCTCTGAACGCGGAAACTCCGTGATATCGTTCGTTCCAGATCATTTCTATAGCCGTCGTAGCTGCTAGAAAGTTGCCTGCCCCGCGCTGGAAAACGCGTATTTTCCACGCGCTACTAATGACACAGCCGGCGTGTGCCTTCCTTCTTTCACGGCTGGCATTGTCGAACCCGCGGTGAAAAGGAGACGTTTTCAAACTGTCGCCTGGCACGCGACGAACGGCGGGAAGGGTGAGAACAAAGAACGAAGCCAGGCAAAACAGGTCGAGGGAAAAAAAGAGAGAGAAAGAAAAAAAGAACGTCGAAGAGGAACGTAAAAAGGAACAACGAGGTGAAAAGAGTATGAATAGACGAGAGATGGAAAGAAGAAAATACAATGAGGGAGTAACAGAGAACAGAGAGAAAATGCTCCAACATACACCTTGGCGCGCGGGCATGACGCAACTACGTTTGTTCGAAGCCTGGCTACTATGTATACTTTCTATTCGACGTGTGTGCCATTGTTGCCGCCGGTTGAACGACGTCGCGCAACGGGGACGAAGGAAAACTGGCTGCTGAATACCGTAAAAGTGGATGCCTTTTTTCGCGAAACGAAACGTCGCGAATCGACGAAAACCCGAAATAGGCAAAACTGGCGTCCTCCACAATGACGACATACAATGAGATTTTCCGTTTCGGGGAAATTTCGGAAATTTTCCAGGAAATTTCTTCCAAGAAACGGATATCAGCAGCTGATTTCTAAAACGTACGCGAGACGATCAAAGTTTCGCGCATAATTATGATATTCAGCGCGTGAAATCTATATCTTGAGATTTCATTCCTCAACCCAGTGATCGCGTATCTGGAGTATGAAATTGGAAAACTCGGAAAAAGTGAAATTGATTAATTAAAGATGTAACTGTAGCTACTTTATCAAGAGTGCTTAACTGGCGACGAAAATGTTACGAAAATTCTATTATATTATATAATTAATATAACATAATATGTATAACATAATTATAAATTAAAAATTTTAAAATATAAATTTAAAATATAAAATTTCAAAATATAAATTTAAAGTATAACATAATTATAAATTTAAAGTTTTAAAATGTAAAATTTCAAAATATAAATTTAAAATATAACACAATTATAAATTAAAAAGTTTAAAATATAAATTTAAAATATAATATAATTATAAATTAAAAATTTTAAAATATAAATTTAAAACATAAATTTAAAATATAAAATTTTAAAATATAAATTATACATTTTCCCCCCCAAAAAAAAATCCAATTACTACACTATTCAAGCTACGCCTGAAAGATACTCTGCGACAATGCGTTTCTTACTCGCGCGAAAATGCAGGAGGAAGCGTGATTCCTAACAGACATCTCGAGAGGTCTGTCTCGAAATTCGAAAAGAATACAACGGGGTCCTGGTCCCTCGAGTGAATGCAACGTATTGTAAGGACGTACAAGGGATAAAGGATTCGTCCGGTTCGAATGAATACGGGATAAACGAGCGACGGAAGCACGGAAGCGGGAGGTTCCTCTCTCTATTTTCGAACGAAAATCGAGATCGCGTCTCCGAAATCGGCGAACGAGGACGTTCCAATTTTCTACGGGATCTTCTCACTGAAGGTGGAGAAACGTTTGGCAAAAACTCCGCCAATAGTTTGTCGCCGATATACATACGTTTATATACTCGGGAAAAATGTATATTTTTGGGAAAGTCTCGTAGTATCGTAGCGTACTGGATAAAACTTTAGAAGTGACAGGGATGATCTTCGTAGAAGTGGATCAAAGTGGTCAAAATTATAATTATAATTTTTTTTTTTAGAATAGTTTTGCAGATTTATAGAAAAAAAACTTGTTCTTGAAAAACCTGTTCAAAGTGGTCAAAACTATAATTTTTTTTTTAGAATAGTTTTGCAGATTTATAAAAAGAAAACTTGTTCTTGAAAAACCTGTTCAA
>NW_025110233.1:181430-238927 GCF_011392965.1 Frieseomelitta varia
CTTGTTCTTGAAAAACCTGTTCAAAGTGGTCAAAACTATAATTATAATTTTTTTTTAGAATAGTTTTGCAGATTTATAAAAAAAAAATTTGTTCTTGAAAAACCCATTCAATGTGGTCAAAACTAAATTTTTTTTTTTAGAATAGTTTTGCAGATTTATAAAAAAAAACTTATTCTTGAAAAACCCGTTCAAAGTCAAAACTACAATTATAATTTTTTTTTTAGAATAGTTTTGCAGATTTATAATTTTTTCAGAATAGTTTCGCAGATCTGCAGATAATGTTGCATTTCTAGAAATTTTAGACAATTTTATAGAAATATATATTTGTGCTCTTCGTTCAGTATCACAAATTTTTTTCTATTCCTCGCGCGTTAACGCTTCTCTGATAAAATTTTTACAAATTCTGGTCGTCCAGCTCCAGCGTTACAGTAACGTTACAGCGAAACGTTGCAAGTTACTCCGGTAAATGATGCCGGCTAATGTGAGATCCTCTCGCACGAGAGTAACAAGTTTGATAATATAATTTTACACGTTATAAGATAACTTTACTTAATTATTCTTTGCACACGACGATTGTACGTCTCGCACTCGTGAATTCACTAATTATCTCTTAAAGAAAGTATCAAGAAAAAGAAAATGTTTAAAGTGATTATTAATTAATCTAGACTCTAATATCTGTTCGCGACCCTCTTGCTTCACGTTCCTGCGTTCTATTTCTGATAACAAAGATATAATCGTGCCTCAAACCTATTAACGGAACGCTCCAACTTTTGTCGAAACATTTTCGGCCATCTTGTGCTTGTAACAACAAATAGAAACGAATTATGACAGCAAACGCGACTAAAATTGATTTTTCCAAAATCGAGGGCAGACTAGAAGCGACCAAGATCGAGGATTAGAAACAAAACCTCGTTCATTTTTTTCAGTCTCTCCTCAAAGACGAGTCGCGAATTTACGAAACAGCTCGGTCAAGAACGTAGACGAACGCCGAGATAGTTTTAACGCAATCAGAGTTGACGCGCCGATACCGTGTGGCCAAAGGAGGATTTAATTTCGTGTTGCGGAAGAAGCTGCGGGAAGACGCACATCCGCATGTTTAATGATCTCGAGCATGGCCACAAAGGAGGATAAACGGTTTCTTTGAGAAGAGCCACGGCCGCTTTCTTCGTGAAGCCCCGCTATTGGAAACTCTTTGTGCCACTGGCTGTTCCACGACACGGAAAGCGAGGTCGGTGACTACAGATCGGTTGATTCGCGAATATATATATATATATATATATATATATATATATATAGGGTGTTTCGTAACTTGTGGGACCCACTTCGAGAGCTGATTGTGACGCCTAAAAATAATGAAAGAAATAAATATATGTCCTATCTGTCTTCGTTCATGAGATATAATGAATTTTCTGTTTTAATTACTTTTACAAAAGATGCTCGAANATCATTCCTGGTGTTTCTCGAATTTGTCGGAAGCCTTGCTCTATTCTATTTCGTAGTATTTCAGCATTTTCAATCGATGTTTCGTGTACAATAGATTTTAAATGTCCCCGCAAATGAAAATCTAATGGATTCGAATCCGGAGAACGAGCAGGCCATGCAATAGCACCTCCACGACCAATCCATTTATTTGCAAAGTGTTGATTTAAAAATTGCCTAGCCACTCGGCTAAAATGCGTCGGAGCTCCATCATGCATAAAACCGCGTACGAATAATCTAATATCGACTGGAACTTCCTCTAATATTTCGTGTAAACGCGTGCTCAAAAAATCAACGTACTTTGTGCCTGTTAGTGTCCCATCAAGAGAAAAAGATCCAATTAAAAATTTATCAATTATTCCTGCCCATACGTTTCAACTAAACTGGTGTTGACGTCTTGAATGCACAATAACATTTGTGGGTTTTCTTCATCCCAGCTATGATTATTATGAAAATTGAATATACCATATCCCTGGTAAAACTAGCTTACTAGAGTTTGCTCTGTTTATAAAATTCATTGTATCTCATAAACGAAGACAGACAGGACATATATTTATATTAATTTTTTTTTTTTTATTATTTTTGGGCGTACAATCAGCTCCCGAAGTGAATCAGGTCCCACAAGTTACGAAACACCCTGTATATACATACACGATCGGCCAGCCAAAAAGGAACACGTTGAAAATTCCGTTTCGTGGCCAGTATAAACGCGACCCTTCGGGCCTTCGAGACCAGCTATGTGTGTACGTGTGCAGTTGGCTCGATAACAATCGAACATTGCAGGATACAGCGATACCTTGGCAATGGCCGGCAATGAAAGAAGTTTTGAAACTGTTCGCGCGAACGGGCAGACCTTATAAAGTTCTTTCACATTCGCCAACGAAATATCTCGATCAGTATATACGATCCCTTTCGTATACGATATACACACACACACTCCTGTCCCGTAAGTTACCGGACACTTGCTCATTTTAAAGAAAACGATCGTTACGATTATTAACCTTCTAAGGACGGTGTGTTTAAATCCTCCTTGGCTAGCGGACGAATTGAAATTTCGCCAGGCGAAGTTCAATTTTACATATTCTCATATAAATTATTGTAGTTCCTGTATTTTCAAAAGTTCAATCAAATCAAATAAAGACTCGAGCTACTCGAAACGAGAAGAGAGAGACCGTCGATATATCGGACATTCGGCTTTCTCAGATATTATATAGGTGTCGATATATCGGACATTAGTACTTGGGGAGGTTAACTCTCTCGCTTGAGACCATGATGCCTCGACAGAATTATATCGGTATTATGCAATACCACTGACGAGATATCTCGCGTCGTAATAGCGTTCCTGTCTCTTAATACTAGAACTACCGACGGCCAAAGTGTAATATCTGTGGCAAAGAAATAATTAAAGCGTAAGATACAAGAAGAAATACGATAAAAAAAACACAAACTTCTGTTAATATATTTAAAAAATCTTTATATATATATATTATATATATTTTAAAAATCTGAAAATAACGCTTTTATAAATTGTATAAGAAATTGTATGAAAATTGTAGAAATTTCATAAATTTTATACATAAAGTGTGGTGGTTCTAGTATTAAAGGAAGAGATCTCGTAAATAAAAATAAAATGAAATTGAAGGATTTTGTTGTATTTAGCAGCCAAATAATCATTTCAATTTAGACGAATATCATCTGCTCGATAAAATTTTAAATTGTCCAATCTTTTAATTTTTATTTCGAAGTTTTCTGCTCGGACACGTTCGAATTGCTATTTAGAAATTTTTAATTTTAATCGAAAGAAAGACCGTAATACCAAATTTAATATAAAAGTAACCGAAACTAATTTCCACAGCTATTTACGTAAAACGTAGAATAATGATCCGAAATAGAATTCGAAAAATCTGTAACAAATTATTAACAAGTTGAGATTCTGATGTAGCTGTCGTAGTCACGGATTGTCAGGTCATTCTCAAAATAAATCGTAATCACAATTTTATGGACGGTGATTTATGGACGGAAGCGCGTATCTTGAATGATCGATATTTATTTGGAATTATCGAACTCGAAGCAACGGAATTACTCGAGCAAGTAACTGTAGGTGGAATTTTTCCACAATTTTTTGAAAGCAATGGAACTTTTTTGGAAACAGTAGAAACGAGAAAGCCTTCCAGCCTTTGATCTGTCTTCTTTTCATTCGGTCTGCTTTTGTCGAGAGAGAGAGAGAGAGAGAGAGAGAGAGAGAGAGAGAGAAAAGAGAAAAAAAAATGTGAAAAGTTTGATTTGAAAAATGATCGGATAATGATGAAATGGAAGCGTTGCGAAGCGTTCCAGATATTTTTCAGAGCTTTTGAAAACGAGGTCCGGCAGAGAAAAAAATTAGGCTTGGACATGGATGACCTAGTTTGCCCACCAAAGTGCGAAAAACTAGTGCTCCCCTCTCGGGATTGTAAAATGTAACACGATGGTCGGCATTGTTAATTCGTGACATCTGAAGTCTGTGTGTTTTTTACCAAAATCTACGAACGATACGTCTTTTCTCTTAACCCCTTAACCGTTTTGTTTCATTCTGAGAACGAATAATGGTGTGCTTAATTATTTCTAGGCGATGACGAGTATACTCGACGAGAACACAGTAACCGCACTTGCTGCAAGATTGAGTTAAATTGAGTCAACAAAATGATAAATGTTTCTTTGAAAAATGTTTAATTTTATTTACATTTATCTTGAAAATTATTTCATTAAAAATTCAAAATTTGGAGAAAAGAATTTGAATTTTCATCGATTCATAAAAAGAAGGGAAAAATCAAATATTCGCGAAATTAAAGTGATTAGGGATGAATTTAATTTGTTTTTGCATCGTATCCCGTATATTTTCAAGCATAAAATGTTGAAATGTTCTAAAATGTGCTAAAAATCACAAATATATATAATATTACATTATTATTTAATATTAAATATTTTAATATTTAATATTTATTATTTATTACTTATTTATTTAATATTGCATTATTATTTAACATTAAATATTTTTTTTACCTAAATTTTACAATAAATAGCGAATTTTTTTCTCTGCACAACGAGCACGTTAAACCAAAAAAAATCACAACACAAAATGATCGAAAGACTGTCGCTTTGCTTTTAATTAGAGTGCCATTAGAGCGAAACGAATTCAACCGAAACGAAAACAAAACGCGGGATTACTTGTTAGTAAAAATTAATGCAAACGAGAGAATGATTCAGTAGTGAAACAATTATTAATATCTCTCTCCGTTGACAAATATCGATTACGTTTGTTTTGTGGAAACTCGCGCAGCACGGGAACTGTGCAGCCGTTGAAAATAAACGGAGAATTATTCCTTCGGTAATTCGTCACGACCGAATCACTTGTGTAAATATCATTTTATCACGAGAATATTTACGTATAAACAAATGAAATGAAACAAACATCGAGAATAATGAGAACGGAATGTCAGTTGATTCAAGAAGAGATACGGTTGATTATTATGACAATTGCAGCGTCGAGCTTCGGTTTTGTTCGACGTGTCAATGTCGGTTAAGTTTGTAATATTACAAAACGCGGAACGACAGGAAAAACTCGACGAAGCGTTTATGATAGGATATTCTCGAGGCATCGTCAATCGTCAATTACTCGCCTGGGCAATTACATAGTTGAAAATTTGCAACCGTAGCTGATTTTAACCGTGGCGTAATTCCAGACGCGAGTATCATAAATAGCAAAGCGGAATTCCTACCGGATCGAAATCCCGGGATGAGAATAGTAATTGTTTCCCATTTAAACAATCATTGATACGAGCGAGCGTCTGCGCCGCTTTAAATTTCGACCTCTGCATCGTGCAAATTTATTTCCGGCAAGATCATTCCACTTGGTTCGGTGAACGAAACCTAGATGTTCACGTGCGTTCGTGTTGATCGATGATTTTTCAATGATTGCGTTCCTTTTATAAACGAAGAAACGAAGAAACGATGCTTGAAGAAAAATGCGTTAAGAGTATTCTAAGTGTGAAGTGCGTGTTTTTTTTTTTTTTTAACTTTGTTGGGGAATTTTTTTGCAAGAAACTATTGTACCATTTGCAATCAAACTGACAAGGTTTATTTCTACGTATTTCAACGACGATTTAAAATTTTTTTGGGACAAAAAAAAGTGAAAATTAGTGGCATACTCTCAAACACAGTCGCTTTTAAAAAAAGGGTCGACTCACGGTGTCCATGATTCCGGCCGTTCTGCTTGTCGGAAATAGAAAAACGTGAGTGTTGCTTAATTGGCATGAGTTTGGCTGTAGCAGGTACCAAAACAAAAGAAAAAAGTTGGTAATTAAAAAAGTGGCGATACTTCGAAGTTCGATTATCGATTCTTGCATGTTTTTTTTTTGTTAAACTTCGGAAGCCTAGAAAAATATGAAAAATGAGATTCTTTGGTTGATTCTGGTAGGGCCTATAGTCACACATGTTCTAAACGCGCACTCACAAAATTTTGAGTCAATTGGTCAAGTGGATTTTGAGATATCATGGACACCGTTCTGAAAAACATTTCCAGAAAAATATCTTTAAAGTTTAGTAATATTGAGGTAACAATGACGCTGGTTGTCACGTCCTTCAAACAATCATAACTACCTTAATTTTAGGAGTTCACATGCAACGTTACAGAGTTTTATTTTTGAAGCTACGTCCCTTAAGAATATCCAAAAAAGAAAAAAAATCGATTTTTTTCAAAAGTTCACACTATCCCCTTAAATGTTATGGCATTTTACACGAGAGAGTCACGGGTGAGACAAGTGTATCTTATTTTTTTCGAAAACGAAATAAATTAGCAATATTCAAGATTTTGATATTCAGGAGGGGATGCAGATTTCTCTGTTGGAGTTTGGTCAAAGATATTGCTATTTGTTATCGTTTCTCCATTGAGCTTCTTCGCGCGTTCACATATTTTACATTATAAATTATTATATAAATTATATAAAATTTTAATTTTATTTTAAATATAGATATAGATATCTATTTATGTAAATATATATATATATATAATATTATATATATATTATAAATTATTATATAAATTATATATTATAATTTTATTTTAAATATAGATATAAATATCTATTTATATAAATATATATATATATTATTATATATATTTATATAAATAGATATCTAATTTATATAATATATATAATTATATATAATTTATATAATAATTTACACTGTCTGAACGAATTTTCGTACATTTATGGTTATCAGAATTTGTCATCTGTCTAAGATAACGCAAGTGACAGAGATTCGGCGAAGTGGAAAAAGATCAAGATGAACGATTCGAATTCCTAGCGATCCGAAAAAGGTCGCTATTAATTGCCAAAAGATAAAACACAAACTTCGCGAGCTTGGTGCGCGTCGCGGAAGATCGTTAACAAGCTCCCAATAATTTAACGACGCGATTCTTTCGATTCCTAACACGTAGAATCAGTCGCAATTTCGAACAGCCTCGAACGGAAGATTACATTCGCTATTGAACAGCATCGATTCCAGCGAGCGAGTACAGCCTTAACAAAAGACGCACGTAAGCGATGGCGAGGCGGGAATGCAAAGAAAGCGGGAATAATTAATACTCGAGGCACATCTTCGTGCAGAGAGACGTAAGTACGTGAAACACCGTAAAAAAAAAAAAAAAAAAAAAAAAAAAAAAAAAGAAAGAAGTGTTCTCTCGCGTGAAACGCTGATGATGAATTTCCACGAAAACGCTGTACATATATACCAACAAGTAGTGAAGTCCAGACACTCGGTTATTTTCGACGAGACAAGTGTCTCAATTACAAAAATCAATTATTGTCTATGTCTTTTCAATAGGCGATCTTTAATAAGATTTTTAATTTAATTTAATAGTAATTTTATCGATTGCATTGGTTGATAACGATAGCTTTTAACAGGAATGTTTAATTTTTAACCATGAGAAGGTAATAAAGCGTTACTCCCAATTAGTATCAAAAACTGCCAAAGTAACAAAAAGCGACTCGTAATTTTCCACAGAGTATCTCCTATTGTTTGCAGACTTCCAATTAAACGGAGATATCCCGTGAAACGTACAACTTAATGGAGATAAATTTTTTGGAGATACATATATATGAATTAAAGCTTGCGTTTTTTCGTGAAACATTCATTTTTCCACTTCTGCAAGCTTTGCTTCGTCGGTTCAACCGTTTTAACCATCTAATTTGCGTGAACTGAAATTTAAACGCTATTGCCGCAACAAAAAAAAAAAAAGAAGAAGAAAATGCTCGGACACTCACGAGCGTACGTATGTGTACATACGTAGAAATTGCATTCTTGGCGTTTTAGAAAGTGCACGCACAAGTGGACATGCCCAGCCGCTGGTGGCTCATGGGTGGATTTCACAAGAATTAATTGACTCGGTGATTCGGTCGGACTTATCGTCGTGATTTACGCGCCACACGATTCACATGAATTTCACGGCGCGCGGCCTTTGCAAGAAAATGCATTTGCAATTTCGTCGTTGTAATTTCGTCGCTGGGGAGGGGAACAAAAAAAAAAAAAGAAAAAGAGAAAAAAAAGAAAGGGAGAACGAGCGAGGGGGGGGGAGGGAAAAAGAGGGAACGATAATAAGTAAATGGAGAAAATGGCGTGCACGTGATCCCGAGCGGTTTATCCCGTAGGTTTTTCCCGAAGCGTTCGCAGAACAAGAAACGCTGTAATTGCGGGCGTTGCGGGATTATAAATGAAAATGGCCGGAGGTTAATTTTCGGCTTGGACGCTCCTAATGCGTAGCTGTTACGTGGAAGAATATTCGCGATGCTTATCTCGAGATAAGAAATTCAATTTATTCAACACTTTCTTTACAATTGGTTTTAACGACGCTTATCCGAAGTAATATTTCCGGGATATTGAGAGAGAAGCTTTTTTGATAAAGTAGCTTTTGATAAAGAGAAAATTAGAATCTACACGGCGATAATAAATAGGTGAAATAAAGTACACGTCCACGTACGTACGAGGAATGTTTCCTTTTCAACCTCTCTTTGCGTCAGAGTTTTTGAAAAGAGCTTCTACGCCGTTTGCAGATGGTAAGAAAAGTATGGCTTTAACCGTAGAATAGAGGGGAAAAACAAGTTCGGTGAGTAGGTACATGTATAATTGATGTATGGTTAAGAAATTGCAGGGCTCCAACGTGGAAAGAAATTGTTCCAGGAGGATAATGCAAATTTAATGAACATCCCACGGATGAAGCCGGCGTTTTCCAGAAACGCGGGGCGAGGCAGCAGCTTTCGCGCGTGATGAAAATTCATCAAGCTTTACCGAGGCATTTTTAATCAACCAGAATAAGAAGATAAGTACACATACGTATGTACGTGCACAGAGTATACACATATGTACACGCAAACGAGTCACTGGTGGTTCACGGTCTCGCAAAGTGCTGGCTGCACTCTTAACTCAGAAGGAGTATCTCTTTCCGTAAATAAAACAACGAATAAACCGCGGTACAAGAAGCTCTCTGTCTATTAAAAGCCAGGATAGGATCTGTCGTGCAAAATCACGTATGTTCGTCCCATACACAAGTCGACGAAACGCGATCCGCTTGAATTCAAAATTTGAAAAAGGAAACGCAATTTCCAAGTTGAATGGAGAACGAAATGAAACAGCGTTCGCCTTGGAAATTTAAAGACTCGATAAAGGATAAATACCGGACAAGCTTTTCCAATTAAAAAAAAAAAAAAGAGAGAGAGAGAGAGAGAGAAAGAAAAAAATGGAAAGGAAGCGCAGTTCCAATCAACCGGATGTCGATCTCACTGAACGCGACATTTCGCAGCGTTCACGCAATGAAAAATCGAGCGAATTGGTTGAAAAAAAAAAAAAAAAAAAACGAAGTGAAAAAAATCAATTCGTGTACACGTACCTCGATTTTTATAATTCACACGCGTGGAAACGTGCAGCCAATTAATCCTCCGTTCTCCGTGAAACAATCCTCCGTGGATCTTCCTCGGTATGTATCTGTGCCTGTGTGTATGCGCACGTGTGTGTGCGTGTGCTGTCCTTTTCTTTCTTCTTTTCTTTTCTTTTCTTTTTTTTTTTCCTGTATTTCTTCCTCGCACTGGCTCAACGTAGAAATCGGTGAATACCGTTTAGATTGACACGGTGATCGGCGCACTGAATCGCAAAGCAGAGAATTCCCGTTGGCGAAGAGGGAAACAGACACGAGAGATAGCAGACTTCGGATTCGAAATTGCGGTACCGCTCGCAGGTAACGCGCCTTTCGCCGCTCAGTCCGCGCCGAATGACGTTCGTATACTGTCCTGGCTCGGTGCGTTCGGCGGAGCCGGCCTCGTATGATGACCCCCTTCTAGAATTCTACGGCCCTGTCGACGTACGCCAGTCTCTGGACACCGGCGTAACACCAGGAAACGTGCAACGCCAATCCTGCTGGTTTCGATGGATTTTACATCGAAAATTTCGCTGACGTTGGATTGCCAAGATGAATTTTCTCTGGAAAAAAAATTTGTTGAATTAAGCACAGCGGTTAAACAAACGGAGAAGAATTTAATTTGTTTTTCCTTTCTTTTTTTTTTTTTTTAGTGTTGCTTTCGATCTACATTTTTTGATTTCTAGCTCCTTTCCTTTCTTCTTTAGAGTCTTTATACTCGACGAATGAAAATTATAACAGCAAGAGGTTTTTCTAGTTGAATTCAAGCATTTCGTAATAGCGAGTGAAATTAGTTTTTTAATTGGTCTCTCTGTCGGATTTAGTTGGTCAACTAACCGTTTACTTTTTTCATGAACAGAATCCGTGTTCCGCGAGATTCATCGAGACGCAGCCAGAAAGAAATACGATGGTCGGTAATTCCTGCAGCTGAGATCGTGGCTTTTAAAAATATTCCAACTCGTTAAAACTACCGAAGTTTATAAGTTAATTTTTTTCATTTTCAGCCGAATGAAACTTTGGTAGAAATTTTTATAAGTTCGCCTATATCTATCTGGGTGTAGCGTCTCGCGCGAGATATTCGCTTCCTGTTTTAAACGATCCTCGTACCTCGTTTATTACAAATAAAGTTTAACGCAATACTTTATTCGCGACACAATGCTCTGTCAACTGACAACGTTGCCGGAACGATTTGTCACTATGCAACATACCAGCCTGTCTAAAATATCGATCACGCCAACCGTTCCTCCATCACGCACAGACAAACTGCAGAATATCTGCAGATCGGCCAATTTCCATAACGTTAGGTCCTGTCGCCGTCAGCCGGAAAGGTAAAACCTGATGATGTTTCGTTCGATGCTTACATTTCAATAATAGATGAAACGGGTCATCGATCGGCCACATGACCCAAAACCATCCGGAATTATACGGCGTCGCAGTCAACGGCCTTTGCCTGTGAAAGAAAGATTCGATCTCTTCTTGTATCACGACTCTTGATCTCTCCTACTTTGATACTTCATATTTCTCTCTCTCTCTCTCTCTCTCTCTCTCTCTCTCTTTCTCAGTCTTTCACTCTCTCCCTCTCTTCTTCATTCCCTTTTTTATTCAAAAGCAGTGATACCGAACGGGAGGAATTTTTCTTGAGAAAAATTCGTGTGGCTCGTACAGGCACGTCCGGAATTCGATTCTGGAACGTATTGCTCCCTCCAACTTTACGGTACTCCGCGTGGTATTGCCTGTAGACACGAAAAAGTGCAGTTGCAGCGGCTGCATCCGCAGGGAGGGCGAGGAGCCAGCACGATGGTGAGAAAGCGAGAGAGGAAGGAGATAGGCACTGGTAAAACTGAGCACCGCCCATCTCTCTTGCCTTCCATTTTTCTCAACCAAAAGGATCCGGTGTAATTCTAGCGCGCACGCTGAAAATTAATGTGATTCGAGCTGGTACGCGCGGAATTCGATCCGGCGGAGACCGGCTTCTTCACCTTTACGGTACTCGCGCGATATCCTCGGCCTCGACTGCCATGGAAATATGCAATGAACCGCGCCCGTTTCCCATTGCCGTTTCGCTTTGTCGTTTCTCGTGCTGTCGTCCACTGCTCTCGTTCGCCGGCCTCATCATTCGAAACGTGTAAACGAGACGAGGCGCTGTTTGAAAAGTGTAAACGTTTCTTAAACCTTCTTTTCCTCCTCCTCCTCCTGTAGACCACTTTTTCTTTTTCTCTGCGCGTTACCGTCCACGCTGAAAAGATTGCAACACATTTTAGAATTTTCTACGAAAAAAAGCGGGAAAATTCGTCGGGAAGCTAGACTGGAGATTTTAAAAGGCACTAGTTACTTAAATACGAGCTTGAACTCTTACGGTTTTTACGTAACCTACCGAAAAAGTATAACACCTGCGGAGGCAGCGGTAAATAAACTGCAACGGGGGCGCTTTGAGGTTGGCTAGAATTAAAAAGGCTGCGCCTGTGTGTTTAGGCATGCCAAAGCATGGTAATATTGAAATGCACAGGGAAACGGGTTTACTTCAATATATATAGAGATAAAGAAGAGGTAAGAAAGAGAAGGAAATTGACGTTTGACTAAACGATACTTGAATTAAAATTCAACGTATTCGATTTTGTTAAATTGTCAAAATATTACCAATTTGAGTGTATGCTTTGTAATGAAATATTCATCGAACGTAAATATTCCCAAAGAGAATAAAATATTAATTGTAAAATTCTACCCCTGAACGACAACTTTTGACCACGTAAATAAATCACGAACCAAGATATAAACGATACGTAGAACATAATCTGTACGCGTTCGATCAACTGCAGATCAGGCTGCATCGTTTTGTGCATCAAATTTATCTCATGGCGATTCCAAGAGAAAATGTACGCCGCATTAGACACAGACGCGAATGTTACCAATTTAGAGAAGTAGGAGGGTACAAGGAAAAAGAGAGAAAGAAAAGCAGCCGCGAGAAAAGGAGAGACGTTTCAAGTTGTGTGCTGTTCCAACATTCCTAGGTGGCCCCGAGGCGCTAAACAGAGTACCGTCATCGCAAGGAAAGGCCCAGTGACCGACATTCCCCTTTCCATTCTTCCTGATACTCCTTCGCCCGGATCTTGCCGCGATACTAAAGTATACACGGCGACGACCTGTAGCGAGTATCGTAACCGGAACCTCTGGAACCTTCGCCCTGAATTTCCGTACAAACCGGCCACTCTCTCGAGCACGAGGTCAAATTTTTCGGTTGTTGGACTAACAAGTTGGGAAAACTACAGCGTCGACCGTTATTGGTATATCGAAGCCACTTGTGTTCTTTTTTGTTGGCTATTAACTGCGTTGATTTTCTTCATTTTCCTGCTGAAAATTATTAAGAAAAGTTACACGATGCTTTGAAGAAATCTTTGATTACAGATTAAATAATATTAGAGATTAATATAAATGGTTAATTGGCTAAAAAATTATCCTCGTCATTATTTCTTTTTCCTTGGATATTTACTTTTCAATAATTCGTTTCCGTTTGGATAGTGAAAAGTTATTCTAATTATCTGGCTGAAACAGAAAAGAATATTGTTTTGTTTTAATGAAATTGATGAACGTAAATCATAAATATTTCATTCGAATCACGAACGTTATTTCTTACATAAACCTACATAGAGTTACAACATTATATATCTTTCACGATTCACCCATAAAAATCAGGAAAACGGACAGACCTACATTTTCATCAGCATCCTGCGAAACTTAAATAATACAATTCCAATAAACGATCGACATTTTTAATGTTGATCCGTTCTGTTACTAAAAGAGCAACGCGACAAAATCACGTTACACAGCAACGCTGTGTAATCCACTATACATTAGTGGTAAATGCAGTTTCAGTTGAATGAAGAAAAGTTCATGAATGCTTCATATGTGCAACACCTGTGCCAGGTACGAGTAGCAAACTTTCAGAGCCCTGATACATTATGTTCTCCACAGCTTTTAATGTAAACGCTGTGGTAAAGACAATCTGAAAAGTAACTTAAACAGTAACTCGAAATTTGATACCATTAACTGTCTCAGTTCGTGCTAATGAAATTTCAAAATGAGCCACATAACACTTACAACATATAGAAACAAATTTCCTATAATAAATGTTCAACATACTTTTGTACAATTTGAAGATTGCTGTTGAAGATCTATGTAAGAAAAGAGAACTATCAAATTCGTTTCGTCTTGCATTATTCATCAATAGATCTATGGGCTGCCTACTACTCGATCAATAAACAATTCCAGTCGTGATTTCATTCCTGTACGAGTAAATGTAATTAGCGGTAACAGTAATCGTCACTCAACCGTGCAGCATATTGAAAATTTTATAATGCTCCACCATGTTTCGTACAAATACACATGCTTGTATATATATATATATATATATCAGGGAAATGCATTCGTATATGTATGTATGTATGTATGTATGTCTCGGGGGACATATATCAATTATCCATCTTATCAACGTAACGCCAGAAGCCTTGTCATTATCGGCATGCCGGAAGGGACGAGCTTGCACCAACATACATGTTATGCTGCTTCGTAGTTTCGTGAATTACGATGAACTAATGACATTTGTGTGCGTTAAGCACGTTACACGCGATATACATGTGTCCCGAATGGCGTGTTTCCGGCAGCTAAAGTTGGGATAAATTAACGATGGATGTCGCTCAAATATCCGTGAAATTGAACGTTGATACAACATGTATTAAGATGAGTTGGTAATTTGAGTGAAAATATTTCTAAATTAAACGATAATGGATTTAGATTAAATCAATTCATAATGATTAACATATTATGCTAGTTATTAGCTCGTATACAGCTCATTTTGTATTTCATGTTATAAATATTCTACATTTGCATACATGTGTATAACTGAAAATATGATTTGACAAAACAAAGTGAAATTTCTATGTTGACTCGTGCAATATTAATTGTTATTAGAAATGGAGCATCATTATAATAAATTAAATTATGAATGCATCTGACAAAAATTCTTTTAATACTGAAATAAAATACTTTGATTATGTTATTTAAATACTTGAATCAACATAACCAATTTCATTAAATAGACAAAACGAACAAATTTAAAATCCTTTACCAATTTAAGGGCAAATAAAAGAACAACTGCATTGTCCAGTAGCGTATTGCACGAACGATGAGTTCATGCTTTATTTTCTTTGATGAGAGATTAAATACATATTTAAATACGACCATTTTGAAACTGATCATGAACTTAATTGCCCATATTAAATTTAAATCATTTGCTATTCATTCAAAATACGACTTCACTCCGATTTTTGGAAATATAGGATGATCTACAAATTAAGAAAATTAAAATGAAATACATACATACGCATCGCAAAAATGTATAAATTATTTATATATTGTTGTAGTAAATGAATAGAAATAGTAATATTTAATTCGAGTTTCGTGTAGGAATTGAAATAAACAAAAACAAATCATTACATACCACGTAAGAAAGATTAAAATTAAACAAAATTTTAATGTTTTATAATAAATATAGAATCAACATTCATATTGTTCACAGTTTCGATAAAATCGCAAGAAAAGATTTGTATTTAGTTCTTGGATGCAGCAGCACTGACATTTACACACAAGTTGCGCAAAATCATGTTAACCGCTAGTGCGCACATGCTTCCACGTAAGTGACAGACACTGGACAACATAACCTCTTCGACATCCTTGCAATTGTATGTTATTTGATAATTTTTAAGTTACAGTCAGAAAAATTTGAATCAAAAGTGCCTTAAAAATGGTATCTGTCTTAAATACGGTTGACACTGGTCATGAAGACATGATTCATGATGCAGAAATGGATTATTACGGTTTGAGGTTAGCAACTTGTTCCAGTGACAATTCGGTTAAAATCTTTGATTTAAAAAATGGATCACAAAGTTTAGTAGCTGATCTTAAGGGTCATGTTGGTCCCGTATGGCAGGTTACTTGGGCACATCCTAAATTTGGAAATCTTTTAGCATCTTGTAGTTACGATCGGTATGTTACAATTTGTAAAAATTCTTTGTTACTTAAAATATTTCTTTTTCACACTGTGATATATTGGGGCAAATTATTTTGTTTTAAAATTATTTGTATTGTTCCTTGTAATAGAAAAGTAATCATTTGGAAAGAATTGGGAGAATGGACCAAGATTTACGAACATAATGGTCATGATTCCTCTGTCAATTCAGTAGCTTGGGCACCACATGAATTTGGCTTGATTTTAGCCTGTGGTAGCTCTGATGGTTCAGTGTCTATACTTATTAATAATGGAGATACATGGGATACACAAAAGATTACAAATGCTCATACCATTGGATGCAATGCGGTGAGTTGGTGCCCTGCTATAGAACCCAGCTTTGATTCTAGTGGAACACAAAAGAATGGTCCAATAAAGAGATTAGCTACTGGAGGTTGTGATAATTTAGTTAAAATTTGGAAAGAAGAAGGTGATAGATGGATTGAAGAAGACAAACTCGAAGCACATAGTGATTGGGTAATGCATATGCCAGTTTTTAAATCTAAATTGTTAAATATAAATTAAAGAAAACCAGTAATTAAATATTTTGTTTCTTACAGGTAAGGGATGTTGCATGGGCACCTGCAGTTGGACCGTCCAAAGCAGCTTTGGCTTCATGTTCGCAAGATCGTCGTGTAATTGTATGGACTTCTAATGATTATACCAGTTGGACACCAACCATCCTCAATGTTTTTGATGATGTCATTTGGAATGTTAGTTGGTCATTAACTGGAGGTATATTAGCTGTTAGTGGTGGAGATAATAAAGTATCTCTTTGGCGTGAAAATACAGAAGGACAATGGACTTGCATTTCTGAGACAAATAAAGGTCAAGGAAATCTTAATAACACAGATCAACGTGCTCTGTAACATCTGAAAATAAAATATAGGATAATATTTTTTACCAGTAAGCATTGTAAATTAAAAGAATTATCCAATATTAATAACAATTTTATTCCTCTTCTTTGTACTCTTATCGTATATCTACACATAAAGAAATATAATTTTCAGACCAAACAGAATCCCAGCACTTTACATTTATGGTAAAGAAATATTATACTGTACATTGTTTAGACAACATATACTTCATGAATAGTATATAAATTATAAAAATATACATGTCTTTCATTGATCAAAGTAAAAAATATTCTGCACATTTACACATCTAAATAAATTATTATACATAGATTTTGTTAAACGATTAATTTTGAGTATACAAGGATGCAGTAAAAACAATATCTCTTTTAATGACAGTAGAGGCTTCTTCCATTTTTTCCTTTAAAACAGGATCACCTATAGTAGTGGCTGCATTTTTTACATCTCGTAATGTTTCGCTTAATTGTTGAATACATCGTACTATAATCCCTTCTTGTACATCTGTTTTCTCCATAATCTCGGCAAATGATTTCGCTTGTGCCCAATCATAAACTACTTCTACTAAACCAAAATTTAGTGGCTGTAATGTTGCTAACTGATAATGCTGTTCTAAAGCTTCTAATTCAGTGTGTATGTGCTTTATTATTTCACAACTCTGTAACAAAAAAACATTTTTAAATATTACAGTAAACAGTTAATTTGGATTGAGAAAGTATATATACCTTCTTTAATTCTGGTGTTAGACTTGGTTTAATATCAGTTCGTTGTTGGAATATTAAAGTAGATAATAATGCTGCTATTTCAGCTGGTTGAAGTACAGTTAACACATTTTTAAGAATGAGCTCAGTGATTAATAGTTCGTTATTTCCCATTTGTAAAGCAACTCGACCTTTTAATGCAACTATAAACACAAAACAAAATTATTATATATTATGAATTGATGTTTATAATTTCTATGAAAAAACAAACCTCTCTCGTCATTATCTATATATCCTAAATCTTTAAGAAGTGCAACAGCATTTGCATATTCAGGATATAAACTTAATCCTTCATCGCTAAGTTTTAGTTGTAGTTTATTTTTTTCACTTTCCAATTCACTTCGTTTATACACAACTTCAAATTGTTCTTCGAAATTTATCATCTCTGTACATTTTACATTATCTACAGCATCCTTTAAATCGAATAAATAATATAATTTTCTATCGACATCATAATTCATTTTCATTTCCAAATATGGTTTTAGAACAGAAGAATCACGAAAAGCATTTAGAGATAATATCATTAATTCTTGCATAGCTGTTTGATATGTCTGACTAGGAGGTTCATTTCTAAAAATAATTCAAGATTTTAGATATTTTCTAAATTATAAACTAACTAAAGAGAATTCAATTTAAATTTGCCCTACTTACTTAAATCTTGGTATTTGTCTTTTTTCCCAATTTGCCAAAACTAAAGTACAATCTATTTTAATTTGACAATTTGTTATTTCCAATATGTTCCATGCAGCTATAGTTAATACTTCATCTGATGGAATTCCAACTGGCACAAATATTTCTTTTTTCGTTAAAGCAACAATATCGTACCATTTGTCGGATTTCCTAGCTTTTTGACACTTTTCTGGGGATAATGTTTCCTCAGAAGGATTTGATACATCAGAATTTTTAAGAACTAATACTCTATATTGTTGACTACCTTTACATTGGACAATTGCTAATAACAGAGCTAATTTGTTATAATGATTTTCATATGATATCAACAATATCCTACCAGGTGTTAAATTTTTTACTGCTTTTTTTTGTGTCTCATAAAAATAGGGTTTTAGATATTTGAGATATTCTAGATACTCAACAGCTACTCGATAAAAGTCAGAGAGTTTTTTCTGTAAATCTGTTAAAGGTGGTAATTTTGATAGTTCATTTTCTATCTTTTGCAACTGTATTTTATAAATATTTTGATTTTTAACTACTGGTGATTCCTTAAATGATCTTCGCATCATTGCTTCAACAGTCACAGATTCATTTAGCCTCCTCAGATTTAAAACCATGGAATATGTTACTTTAAACTTAGATTCTAAGTTCTGAGCTTGTCCACACATCATATTTTTTAATTCATTAAAATGTGGCACAGATGTTCGACACATGACTATAACCATTCCAGCGGTATCATGACCTCTACGTCCAGCTCGACCAGCCATTTGTACGTATTCAGAAGGATAAAGTATCCGGAAATTAGTACCATCATATTTTGTTATAGAATCGAAGACTACAGTGCGTGCTGGCATATTCACGCCCATTGCAAATGTTTCTGTTGCAAATAGTAACTGTAACAACATAAATGTAACAATTGAAACTTAAAAAGATTAAATATGTCATGAAATTTATTAGAAAAATATACTGAGAAATATATTGGAAAACTGACTTTTACAACTCCAGTTTGGAATAGCATTTCTACTATTTCTTTCAAAATAGGTAATATGCCACTGTGGTGGATACCAATCCCACCTTCTAATAATTCTTGCATCATAAGTACTTGTGGCAATTCTCTGTCCGTGCCTTTTAAATGCCGAATATTATTTTGAAAGAAAGTTCGAATAGTGTGCTTTTCAGTTTCAGTTGTAAGATCAACGTTTCTCAATAGTACAGCGCTCATATCGCAACGCTTCCGTGATAACATAAAAACAACAACAGGCAACATGTTCTGGAACAACAAAAATAATTATTTACATATATTTGAACAAACAATTAATATTTAATCAATGTAAATTAGTAAATTCAATGTACTTGGGTTTTTAAGTGACTTATGAAAGCATTCCATAATACTTGTTCCTGTTTTGGAGTCATCTGTCGTTGTACATGTAGTCTTTTAACAACATTTTTATTATTTTGATTTTTCGGATTTTGCATACTTGTTGCTTTATACCATCTAAAATAACGACACAAAATTATTAATTAAAAATTTATATATCAAATTAAAGATTTAAAAATCAGTGATTACCCATCTAAAAAGAATTGACCACTCTCGTCTAATACTAAAAATTTGTTATCCTTTGTTTTACCGTCAGTTCCAGTATATAAATAATGTTGCAGTGGTACAGGTCGTTTTAAAGTGCTTATTACATACGTTTTTTTCTTTTTTGTTCGACCAACCCAATCAGCAAATATTAGAGGATTGGGCACAGTTGCAGACAACATTACTAGAGTAACTGTTTGTGGCAAAAGTATCACACTTTCTTCCCAAACATGACCACGCTAATATAACATAAGACAATAAGATACATCATGATCAATTTTTAATATAACATTGTAACACTAAAATTTTTTTATTTACTTCGTCGTTATTGATGTAATGCACTTCGTCAAATATAACAAATTCCAAATCCCTCAATACTTCTGATGCACAATATAACATAGACTGTAAAATTTCTGTGGTTATTATAAGGCAAGAAGCATTTGAATTAATTTGCAAATCTCCTGTTAATAGTCCCACACTATCAAACTTTCTTTTAAGATCGCGATATTTTTGGTTTGAAAGCGCTTTTATAGGAGAAGTATAAATAACTCTAAAAAAAACAAAATTAACTATTACTCATTAACACTGATATAATTCAATATATGTACAATTCAGAAGTTTACTTTGTCATGTGTTTCTGGCTTAATGCAATAGCATATTCCGCTACTGTTGTTTTTCCAGCCGATGTATGTGCAGCAACAAACACATTACATCCTTCTTCCAATTTAAGAATAGCTTGTTTCTGAAAAGTATCTAACTCGTATGGAAAACTCATTGCTAATTCAGGAATACGTTTTTCAAAATCAGTTATTGGAACAGACACATCTAATTGTTCTGCCCATTCTGATTTGGTAGTTTCTTCACGTTTTTCCGAGATATTTAAAATAGGAATATCTGTTTCTTCTAACAATGTAGCAATTTCATCCAATGCAGCTTGCTGAATATCTGAAGTTTTGGTTCTTCTTTCTTCTTTTTTTTCCTTTGTTTCTGTCTTCCAAAAATTAAATTCATCTTGCTCTTCCTTTATTATGGACATTAGATTAATCTTGTCTGCTATCCTTTCAATTTCATTTATCTTTGATTCTGATGATATCTGTTCTGTGTTGATCATTGTTCTCTCTTTTGGAGTACAATTGTCACTTTTGAATTCTATACCAGCGCTGAATCCTTTTGCTAAGGTTCTTAAATTATTTTCAAAGTCAATCTCTTCTACTGATGAATCCATTACGATCTCAGGCTCATCAAAACCACCAGGCCAAAAGGGAATATTACTAGTATTTCCTACATTTGTATATGTTTAATAAACATTAATTTACTCTGTTGGGATATTGTTATATTTTATCATAAAATCTTTCTTATCAAATACCTCTAATATTATCACTAGGTGGGCCTGGTGCACGAGTCATAGACATAGAATTTCGTGCAGTTTCACCTGCTGACTTTAAAGGTACTTCATGCATTTCCCCAAGCTTTCCAGTAACAGGATCACGGTCAAATTTTAATGTGGTACCAAGCGGTGCTATGTCACAATTCAAAATGGATAAAATATCAAGTTTTCTTGGCCAGTAACATTGTGCATTATCTAAATGATACATTGGAAGATTGTCCAAACATTCTATATATTCCCTTAATTCAGTTCTAATGTCAGGCCAAATAGGTGGCAGTTCAAATTGTAACTGTAAAGTAAAAATTTATTATTTATATTGTTTATTTATATCATTAAATTCATAAAAAATTACCTCTTCCTTATCATCTTTTACATCCATTTTTATTTCACTTCTTATATCTATCTAACATCAATGAAATGGACTACTTTATTAATTCTTTTCACTTTATTGATGTAAACACTATTAAAAATAAAATTTGAATATAATTTAATTTAATCCATATATGTGTGTATATATATATATAAAATATAAAAAACGTTAGTAAATACCTATTTTTAACAAAAATGTAATATGAAAAACAATATTATTCATTTAAAACATATTTATTTCATCTGTCTTTATTTCAAATAAGAAATAATAAAAACTATAATATAAGGTACTTCATTAAATCGATGCAAAGTAATATTTCTTAAGAATTGTAAAATTATAATTTGTTTAAGCAAAAATGGTATAAATAATACGAGGTTATGTTTATAAACACTTCGCTCGCTCCATCTACCTTCTAAACATAGTCGTAGGATGCTTATAAAATCCCGCTAGGATCTTCATTCGTTAATTCAATAATGAATTATAATTACAATCGTTTCTGTGATCGTATGAAATTGAGGTTGGGTTACTTATTTGTGAGTTTAAGTTAATTTTTTAAATTAAAAGATCAATCTGGTCGTGTTTATATTCATTTTCATCAGAATAATGTTGCCAAGCTATACGTAAACATTGTATCATCTCAAACATGTTTTTAGGTAAAAATTCTACGCCACTGTAGCAAAGTTAAATATTGTTGTTTTTATCCTACTCAGTTTCAAAGTCATTAATTTGCTATTCTTGTCTTGCGATCTCTGATTCGTGGCCGAGAACATCTCGACCAACGAGGAAAATACATTTGAATTGTCAACGTTCTCGTCTAGGGTTTTATATTGGTGGTTCCTACATGTGAAATTTTTATATTTAAAGCGGTAATCGTATTATTTTATAAGCATGACACGAAAAACATGTAACAGTATAAAGGAAATATTTTATAATGTTCAATTTAATAAGACTTGTCATCCAAGTAATATAAAAAATTTAAAGAAATGTTACGAACGGGTAAGAATAAATTGTAATACATTTTTAAATTTGCATATTTTATAATTACTAATAATTCTTGTTTTGATTTTAGAACGATGAAACAGATTTTTGGAACTCTTTCATATCTTATTTCAAGGTTCCACTAATTTTTGCACAACGACATCCAAGAGTTGAGAATACTCTAGAGTTTGTTGCTAAATTTGCTGCCAGTTTATATTCAGATTCAAACACTGATGAATCTGAGGAATCGATGTGTCCATTTCTCGCCAAGTTATTTGATTTCCTTTTAACGTATCATTGTGCAAAAGACATCGCAGTGAGATTTCGCATTTGCCACTTTTTGAACATGTTATTAAATTCTTTGGGTGATCAGGCTTTTATTGATGATGCTCTCTGTGATAAGATTACTACATCTATGATGAAGCGGTTAATGGATAAATCGCCAAAAATCAGAGCTCAAGCAGTTTTTGCTTTACAAAGACTTCAAGATCCTACAGACGATCAGTGTCCTGTTATAAAAGTATATATATTTCATGCCAGCAAAGATCCAAATGCTATGGTTCGTAAAGCAGTACTAAAGAGCATGGGAAAGAATCAAAGTACTCTGCAAGTAGCACGGAGAAGAACCAGAGATGTGGATGAAACAGTTCGAAAAGCAGCATATGATTTCATTAGTAAAATAACAGTAAGATCTTTAACTATTACACAAAGGGATCAATTGCTAAATGATGGTTTGAAAGATAGATCTGATATGGTTAAAAATACTGTTAAAAATGTTTTATTACCATCGTGGTTAAGACATTTCAAGAGTGATTTCATTGATCTAATAAAAGCTCTTGATGCTGAAATTGGTACAGATGTAGCTGTTTTAGCTCTAGACTCTTTATTTATGTAAGCATTTAATTGATACACAATCATATACATATATACAATTAAATGTTGTTTGGGATATTAAATGTCTAATTTTTATTTGATTAGGAATACTTCATTAAATACATTACTAGAACAATTGCCAATAGACAAAGAAACTAAATTAATTCCACTGAATAAATTAACCAGTGAAACTGTACTGTACTGGAGGTGTTTAGTGAAATATCTACAAAATGAATCTTGTACAGAGGAACTGGAAAGAATTTTACCAGAGTTATCAACGTTTTGCAATTATATTTCTGACTTTCTTGTGACAATATCCATGCCACAAACTGAAACATGGGTGAATCATATGCATAAATTTATCCTATTACAATTATTTGAAATAACAACAACTTATGACTTATCTGATGAAGTTGGAAGGAAAAACTTGAACGATTTAATACGTAATACTTTGATGGGCAATTTTTGGACTGAAAAAATCATTGAATGTGTAGTAGCGCATTTACAATATGTTATACCCGATGTGCATACTAGACTGGATACTTTAGCTAATATAATCAGTGAAATTAGATTGCCTTTGAAAGAAGTTATGACACAAACACAAATCACGGAAGAACAACAACATGAGATTAATGTAAAAGTAAGTTGAAATACATACACATTAATGCTACAGCTAAATATCTGTAAAAATTTAAGATTATTTTTTTATGGAAAATGTTTTTTAGAGAGCGAAACTCAAAGTACAGTTATTGGAATTAAAAGAAGAAGAATATCAGGCTATACAGGATAAACAGTATTTGAAAGCAGACAATTTAAAAAATCAAATAAACAAATTAAATGAGGAAATAATAAAATTATCAGAAAAACCTCAAACGGAAACTATAATTAATGAAGAGATCAAGGAAAAGAGTGATTCCGCAACAATGATAAAATGTCTAACTATAATAAGTACGATGATGCAGTCTGTGACTGCATTAACGCCAACGCTTAAAAGTTTTATGCAAATAGCTCTTGATAGTTTAGATGTAAGTATCTAATATATAGACTGCAGATATTTATGTATTTATGGAAAATTTCATGGTGTAAAAGTTTGCGAAGTGTATATAGCATTCAAAATTATATAAAATATTTAAACTAAACTATATATTATAATGTTTAGTAATTAAAGAAATAACTATTTGATCTTTTAAATTACGCTAGACAGATTGTAAATCTGCATAAATATCCGCAATCTAGTAATATAAATTTGTTTAGTTTTAAATCATTTCCTATAATATTTTCTATAATTGTCATTTTTTAGCATCCGAGTGATACAGTACACATATTGGCACTAAAAACTGTCAGTATTTGTTGTATATTAGATAAAGAACTAGCCAAACGACATATTATGATGTTGTTTTTACAATTTTCTTTAGAACAAGAGAATTTAGATATTTGGATTGCTGCTTTAAAAGGAATCTTCGATCTTTTATTATTATACGGTCTTGAGTATTTCGATATACTAGAAAATGAAAATGATACTGTTAACAGATCTGAAAAATCTCGTACTAAATTATTTACGGATACTGATACAGAGATTTCTCTGTCGTCCGTACGTAGATCAGAAGCAGAACGGGGCAACTGTAACTTTATTAAAATTTTAGCAGGACTGTTAGATAATGCAGTAAGTATATATTTTACGTATGCTGATATTCATTCATTTCAAATAATACAATATTCAATATTTCTGTTAAAAATATAGAATCAAGAACTGAGAACAATTGCTGCAGAAGGTCTCTGTAAATTATTACTTCATCGACGAATCAGCAGCTCAAGTTTATTGTCAAGATTATTAATTTTATGTTATAATCCCGTAAACGATAATGACTTTTATCTTCGACAGTGTCTAAGTGGTTTCTTCGATCATTTTATCACGCTTGTACCTGAGGCTCAGATGCTATTAGAAGAAGCATACCTACCGACCTTACAAACTTTGTGCAACGCACCAGATATTAGTCCTTTACAAGAAATTGATCCTTACGATATATCCAGATTCATATTGAATTTGACCAGGCACGAACTTCGTAAACCTGGAACAGAAAACTACTGTGCGCATAATAATCTCGTTTTTACTATTTTGGCAGAATTGTTAAATACAACCAGTAAAATTGACCAAGAAACTCTTATTAAATCTTTGAAAGATTTGCATTTAGATTTAGAAGATGATACGTTTAAGAAGAATTTACAGGAAGCCGTTAACAAAGTCACGGAAACAGTAAATATTTTACATACAAATTATTGTTCATTATACGCTACAAATTTATATTTATATTTTTTATATTTATATTTATATTTATATTTATATCTCTTTCAGATAACAGTTTCTGATAAACAGTTGCTAAAATACATTGAATTCTTTAAGAAACAATTAGATGATCGTACTGATGCCACTAACGTTGTTGATATATCAGGAGATGAAGATACTGAAGCTAATGAATGACTCAAAATATATCATAATTATTAACACCATTAATTAATAATGAAACAATTTTCGCATCTATGTATGTATTTAACAAATTAATTTTTTTTAAATAAAAATTTTATACCATGATGTTTGTGAAATAATAAAAATCTTCCGCCGGGATATTTGAAATCTTCTATTTTTAAATACACGCGATAGATGGTATCCCAGTTTGTTTATGGATACTCGGACCTAACTTCTAAAATCACACAAATTTTACCTAGAAGCCGTGATTTGTTAATTTTGAAAGCATGGATAAATTCGAAAAACCACAAATAATTTGTCATATCGAAAAGTCGGTGAATTATTCCTTATTCGATTCGAAGTGGATCCCGTGTAGTGCAAAATTTGTGGTTATGGGTTCACGTCCACGTGGTAGCGGTATTATACAAATCTATGAAGTTTCCAGCGGCGAATTGAATCTTCTTAAGGATATCGAAAGATCACAGCCCATAAAATGTGGGACCTTTAAAGCGTCTAGTCTGAAAGACAGATATTTGGCAACTGGTGATTTTCAGGTATTAATGGAAAATATAAAATATAAATACAAAAGATATATTACCATTTGAACATGAATGAAATTATAGGAAACTTGAACTTTAACAATTTAGTATTCCTACATAGAGAAAATTTAATATCATCTTTATTAGGGTAAATTGAACATCTACAACCTAGAAGATCCTTCGATACCAATTTATACTGCTGTTGCTCACAATGAGATTATAAACAGTATTGATGGCGTAGCTGGACAAAGTATTGGATGCGGTGCACCAGAATTAGTAACTGGCTCCAGAGATGGAAGTGTTAAAGTCTGGGATCCTAGACAGAAAGGTCGGCCAGTTGCTATAATGGAACCCAAAGAAGGCGAAGAACGTAGGGATTGCTGGACAGTTGCGTTTGGAAATTCGTACAACTCTGAGGAAAGAGTTGTAGCTGCTGGCTATGACAATGGAGATGTAAAAATGTTCGATCTGAAAGCAATGGCTGTTCTGTGGGAGAGTAATCTTAAAAATGGAGTTTGTAGCATTGAATTTGATAGAAAGGATATTCCAATGAATAAATTAGTAGCCACGACACTGGAGTCAAAGTTTTACTTGTTTGATTTGAAAACGCACAATCCTAAAAAAGGATTTGCTTACTTGACTGAGAAGGTAAGATTGAAGCGTAAAAGTTACATCTTTGTTCAACTTGATTCCTATTATTTCAGGCACATAATTCAACGGTATGGTTGGTCAGACACTTGCCGCAAAATCGTGAAATATTTGTTACGTGTGGTGGAGGAGGAAGTCTTTGCTTATGGAAATAGTATACATCTTATATCTATATTTTTACTTGTATTTTTTTTTTTTTTTTTACGGATTTATTTAACATCGTTGAATTGTTTGTAGTAATTATCCAGAGAAGCGGAAGATAGTAGACGCAGATGGCATTAATGAAGGAGTCGTCGGTGATCTAACTCTTTTACAGAACACTATTATTTCATCACAACCTGTTAGTTCTCTAGATTGGAGTCCAGACAAACAGGGCCTGGCCGTTTGTACTGCGTTTGACCAATGTTTGAGGGTAATCATCACTACAAAACTTAATATTTTTTAAGAATATTATAATAACTATATACATTAATTCTCGAATTAATTCTAAAATAGACCTATTTATATTATACTACTTAATATTATTCAGTGTAAAGCTTTCACTATTTTATTGTAACAGGACTTACGCACAGTTGTGAATAAATATCAGTTGTTTTAATTTGAAAGAATAAAATAAATATTTCATTTTCCAGAACTGTTAATCGAATATTAATTAATACCTTAATTAAAGATAGACTAAATCCGATTTAACTGTTTTATGCATTATATTTTTATGCATTTTACTATTATGCACATATTATTGTTACTTATTATAGTAATGGTTTAAATCGAAAATAAATTCTCATTAGAGAACAGGATATCTTACAATCGCAAATAAAGTATAGAATTTTGTGAAGCAATACTTCATTAATTTATATAATATAATATAATATATAATATAATATATAATTTTATTTAAATACAATATAAGAACTGTAGAATATAAATTTATTATATAGTTTCCTTAATATTTGAAATGAAGAAATTCGTGCACTGAATCACTTTTACTGGAATAATCTATTCATCTCTAAATAGTACTTTGATCTGTTGAGAATTTTTATTTTTATAAATGCATTTTACAAATCAAATGGCGTATAGG
Organism: Frieseomelitta varia; assembly: GCF_011392965.1. Lineage (NCBI taxonomy): Eukaryota > Metazoa > Arthropoda > Insecta > Hymenoptera > Apidae > Frieseomelitta > Frieseomelitta varia. Next base: position 209,137 of record NW_025110233.1, read on the forward strand.
TAGATAGGTAAGGGTCTAATTCGTGAGATGCAATTGCAAAAATTTGTAAATTAATTTTTTTAAGTAGTTTTTAATTGAACAAAAGAAATTTATTCAATTTATAGACACTGAAATGCTAGCGTCGCATAGCGGTGAAACGGTAGAACTAAAATATATTTCTGTCCTTGTTGCTCACTATTGCGGTCTTTGTCTAGCGACAGTGTTGCCACCTAAGACCCTCTCAAATATGACTGGAACTAAAAGAAAAAAGTGAAAAATCCGACAGATGGCAGCACATCATTTCACCCACCAAATAGTTCGAAACGGCACTATTAGATGGCGACACCTATTTTCTTCCTGCGGCGACGCGCGTATTTTTAAAACGAGTTTTAATGTAACATTTTAATTTCTCACAGACTATACTCCAAAGTTGTTGGCAAACATAATGAAAAGTGTACACAATAAATTTAATGTAAAATTTTGAATAAATATCTTTATTTAATTGAGTTTCAACAATTGGATAGAGGATCTGTACTATATTCATTCACGCAATTTACTTTATCATTACGAATTTTTTTACATTTAACCATGTTTAACCGTGTTTACCAACGTAAAACGTAAACAATCCAATCAAAAAGAATTTTACAAACCTACTTACCACGAATGAATTAAATGAAGAAAACGTAAAAGATACGTCTGATCGTTTTTCAGGGTATCGATATTTCAAAACGCGAAAAACGAAATCTCTCACGTCTATTCTGCCCCTTGGCAGAAGAGACGAGGTACATACATGAATTCAATATACCGTGTCTCCATTTTCAGATAAATCTCCAAGTTGTCTAGGTTACCGACTGTAAGGACTGTTTTCATCGCGATGGCGACACTTGTCGCTCGCAATTATTGATTCCCGTCTCGGTCGATGCTGGCGCGTGCACGTGTTGCGCAATTTCGCGGTGCGGACGGCCAGATAAAAGCGAATTATATGTATGTCATTGGGCCAATCTATTTAGGATCAAACCCTTATTAAGTGGCAGCCATCTTGCAGCGCGATGTATGTGTTACGCAACACCGAACCACCGTATCGGGAGGGGAGAGGTGGCTCGAGACGAACCCACGCCAAGTGCACTTGTGCCATATTGTTCGGCTCTGCCAGCCTCTCGCACACTCGACTTGCATTCAGCCGTACAAGGTCACGAATACCGCGAGTTTAATTACATAAATTAGTTCTTGGCTATTCCCCCCTTTCTGTAACGTGTCTCTGTTACACATTCTTTTCGTCTCTCGCTCTCGTGCTCACACTCTGAAAAACTCCGCGCGCCATCCAATTGGACCAACGTATTTAATCTTGACTCCGCGTTGTTCTCCAAAATGGCGTTGCCCAGTAAGTGCAGCATCTACAAAACATTCTCTCTTGCAAGTCTGTCTTGCTCTTTCGAGTAACTATTGGAAATGTTACGTTAGCAACTGAATGTCTAATTAAAGGAGAGCTTTTAATTAAAGGAACGTTGAATAGCGAATTTTTGTAATCCAATTGCAAGAGCTGGTTTTAAATTAATTCGACTGGTAATAAGAACAACTCATTTAAATTTGTTACCTCAATTTGGTTAATAGACACAGAACAACCATAATAATATTACTACTGTATAGAAACTCGGCTGAACGATTTCTGTGCTTCATCTTATTTTAAGAATTTAACCAATGGGAAAAATTTGGACAGGCAGGGGCGTTTCACATTTAGAAGACTTCTTTTCTTACGTGGAAAAATACGTTTATTGATCAGCATGTATCTGAACATCGTAGTGGCAGTAACAATGCTTAAGTAATGATTAATGAGCTGGAAAGTATGAATAATAGTGACGAATCAGCCGAAGAACAGAATAACTTTTCACCTTTATCTCAATTATTACAATGTACATTTTTTTCCGTGCAGTTCATTAATGACCTCTAAGGTTGATCATATTAAGTTTGATCATATTTAAATCATTTTGAATTGACAAGTGGTAAACACTATCCAATATATAAAAAAGAATATATATATATACATTTAATATTCAAACATTTCCTAGATCAATAATTGCGACGTGTGCTGGCGCAGTTAGAACGCTAATTTTTTCATCAGTAGATACATGTGCTGATCGATCTCGAAACCGTGTAGATTGTTTGCGTCACCCTGTAACCTCATCAGCAATCCTCCGAAGGATACGTAGGCAGATCTGCAACAGAGAGAAACGGCCAATGTAAGTCTCTCACCGTGAATCACACACCACGCTAAAAAGCATGCGTTATTATTTATTTAGAAAACCGATTGCTGGCTTTTCCGTCTGGCTTTTTTTTTTACCCCTCCTGATCACCGGTCAGAAAAGTCGCAGTTGAGATGAAAAATAAAACTTAATAAATAAAGTGATTGGTCGGTAAAACAGTCTGCGATATATCTCCTCGAGTATAATAAAACGCACGATTTTTTTCGATTGAATGTGGGATTAATTACAAGACAATGATTGAAATATCGCCGTTCTCATTATTCGACGATGATATCGTTTGAAATTGAGCTTTCGATCACGGCCGCGGACCTGCGATCGTCATAATTGCAGTGCCGATAGCGGTCGTATATACAATGTAGCCACACAACCAGCTAACAACACTGCCAACATGCCAATCGCAAAAAATGTTCTTCGAAGGTTTGTTTTCTTCTTTCTCTCTCTCTCAAACCTTTCTCCTTTTCGTTCGTGCTGGTGGATTCGATAACGGAAACCGTAGCTTCTTCCTGGCACCAGGTGGATTCTCATGAGCGCATCGCGTACGTGTTTGAATTTTATAACGATCCGTGGCGTGCACAAATAACGAACGTGACTAAAAATTACATTGTACATATATTATCGTGACAGTTGATTTTTCTTTTCTTTTTTTTATAATTTGAAATCGTAAGATACAAGTATCCTAACCTTAACACACTAGTCATGATTTTAGACGAGAACTTATTACACTTGAAATCAAATCCTGTATTTTACTTAAACTATTTTATTAACATACAGACAAGGATAAACACCGTGTGAAATAGTTGGTGGAGCCAGTTGAAAAGTTTTATTTAAGAATACCTGAAATGAAACTTGTTGGAAATTAAACATTTTTCTCTTTTTTACGAAATTAAATTTCCGTGGGAATTGAAACGTTGTATAACAGGTAAAGAAATTACTCGCGCGTTCCGTTTCAGAGTTCACAGAGTCCGCAAATGACTCGACAATATTTAAAAATAATTTGAGGAATACACATGTTTAGAAAAAGTTGCGTTGCTATCGATTGACCTTGCTCTCAAATTTCTGACCATCCACAGTAAGAGAGCCGATTATTTTTAACCAAAGTATTCTGGGTTTCTGCTCCCTCCTCTCCGTTTATATTGGCTTCGCTCCTGTGTTCCTCGCACCCTGTTCAATTAATCCATCTCTATATTAAACTTCTCAGACTGGACGACTTACGTTATTCACTCAATGTGACATTGGCAGTGAACATTTTAATATCATTACTCTTTAATTACTACTATTTATACACAGCGATTTTTATAAATAACAATAAATCAATTACAACTGATTATTCAATAATTGAATGACTTCCAAACGTTGCAAAATATTAATTAACAATATAATGAAATATTGTGAGATGGAATTTACACTCTTCGTTTTTAAATAGTTTAACTTAGTTTTAACATGATGCAATAAATATTGATAAATTTATTACTAAAAAATTTAAGTATACATACATCCACGAAAGCAATCTATTTTTAACAGAAACGCGCAATTTGCGTGTAAATAGGCATACAATAATTATTTCTATGTACCTCGATTATCGAATACATATATATGTCAAAAGAAAGGGATAAAAAGTATGTCTACCGATTAGAGGAACTTGAAACTTCGAGAGGAGGCAGTACGAAATGAAATGGTGAGAAAAAATGATTTACAATATATGATTTTTATTGTCGTTACAATTACAATGAGCAGCGATAAAAAAATGATGACAGCTTGAGATAATATAGTGATCGACTACATATTACTATTATATTCACATTGGCACATTTTATACACACATATATATAAGCGATAACAATTGTTGTTTTGAGTTATTTAAAAAATCTTTACTCATATCATTATTAAGTTCAGATATTTATAATTAACGTAAGTTGTTTAAATAAATACTGAGAAATGTTCTTTATAGTTCCGGTGATAGCTCACTAGCGCCACCATTTATAATGGTGCCACACTTTAAGTAGAAGAGCCGTGTCATGTTCAGACAGAATCCTCTTTAAAACACTCTTGTTGCAGCATAGTCAGATCCATGGTCCAATAATTAACCAAAAATAATACAAATTACATGATCAATAGACCGTGGATACTTGTTCAAATTCAGAATTTTATGAACATAATATAAACAACGGCAATTGTCTCATTTGCTAAATATATTAAACAAGCAGGTATTATATTTTATTTTGGCATTTTGAGCGTCTGTATACTATCAAGTTTTTTCTTCAATGCATAAAAATCCGCAGTCTAAGTAATTTCACGAATGAACTCGACTATCGAGGAATAGTATTTAAATTAAAAAAATGTCTTATGTATGAGGCGTTATAAACAATGAAACGAATAAATTATGGGTATATTTACGCGATATAAATGATAGTTGTAGAGTCGAGAACGATGAGGAGGAAAAAAAAAAAAAAAACCGAGGACAAAAAGTAGAGAAAAAAATAAGTTTGACCACAGGGACAATTGTCTGTCATCGATACTCTCGTTTATACACTTTACAAATACTTTTATTCACTCTTCCAAGAACAGGCGTTCTTCTACGACAGGAGAAAAATACAAAAAGAAATAGAAAAGAAAAGCTGACAGGCTGGTTCATGAAAATATATGACGTACACATTATATCTAAAACATTTTGAAATTTCACGACGTAACGTAAGTGTCATAATTATCCTAGTAATTTATATTTGGTAGAAAATTTCTGTGAAATATGTACTTGCACTGAATTCCTCACAGCTTTTACATACGTCCTCAGTCTTACTTCATACTTGATCAGTATAATTACGACGTTTGTGTCTCCTGTGTTATAGCGTTAGCAAAATTTCAAAATATTTCGTCGAGGCTAAAACTTTCTTAGACACGATAAATAAAAAAAAAAAAAAGTCACTTGCATTGAAATAAATTCTCTTGGCAAGTGCTAGCGATTTATTGCAACGCAAGCGCCATATGGCGAGGCCCAAACAAAACAGGTTTCCCATATCTCGTGCGTACGTTTGTGTCGCATGTTGGTTCACCAACTATCGTGAAATCTGCACCAGCGCTATGAACTTGACAATACCTATTGTGCTATTCACGTAGAAAAAAATCGTTCGTGTTTTGAGAATTTCACGTTATTGGTGTCCGTATCTCTATATCTTCCATCTTTTTCAGTTTGTTTCATTCTGAACAAATATCGCGATAGAATTTGTTTGTGAAAATATTGTCGAATACGTTTATTTATATATAATGTGTATACGCTACACGATTGGTTACACTGCAAACTATAAAATAAGCAATTAATTCAGTATGCCTGTACTTTAAAATTAATTAAACTTACAAGACACGAAATTTCAAATCAGATAAACTACGCGCGTTTAAAGTACTCTCTGTGGCATGTTTACTTGCTTTAGTGTAAAATTAGCATGCAGCCTTAGCACTGGCTTGTTTATATAGTGCGTAGCGGTAAATATATGTATATCTTTTCCGTATATGTGATTTTGCCGACATTACTAAAGATAATATGCCTGTATGTTTTTGAATGTATGTGCCTGTTCGAGATACGTACGTGTGTATGTGTATGTGTATGCGTGTGTATGTGTACACGCTTTCAAAAGCTACGTGTACATATGTTTTGTGGTTTTTCTCAACGGATGCTTTATACTCTAGTATAAGTTTTAGATGATAAATTTCACAATCTCACTCTACATTCCAATTTTAACCCGCTGGCTATACCACACAAGCATACACACACACCCACACACACATATACACAAATTTAACGCGTGCACTCTGGCACGATGCGCGTCGTTAAATCGGGAATTTCAATCTTGGTTATATTATTCGGTTTATATCTAAGTTTCATCGATATCTCACATTTGCGCCTTATTCCTTTTCCATTCGGATTCGTTCTTATCAAAAATACCATTTATTTACTCTGAAGAAACTTTATTAAAAACAGTACCTGATAATTCAGATTGCCAATACATTTTTCGTTCAGTTCGAAGAAAAATTTTTCGTCACGCAAACAATAATGTATCAAGCTTTCATCAATATTGAAATGATGTATATATATATATTTACACCGGAGGAATCTTATCATTCGAGGGGATCAAAACACACACTTGAATCGGTCAACACGGAGCGCGACATATTAAACCGAAATGATCGACAGTGGACAATATCTCAGATAAAAATTCATATCCCCGAATGATTCATCGTTGTATAAATATAAACGTGTTTCTACATTCAGTCGTAGGCAGGAACCAAATATCTCACCAGATTTGTTAATTAACGTGTCGTTAGACTGCGTTTTTTTCTTGTTTATAAACGCACGAAAACCCGCAGTCTACGATATATACAAGCAAGACCCGATGAACCTCGGATGTGCAAGAGGGTAAAAAACGATACCACGCGATGCCGGGACAAGAACGCGATACACTTCGCGTGTAACGCAATCCCCGTGTTCCTTCGCGTGTCCAATTGTTCCCCGATCCCGTCTTCGCGAGCGTGACGTAAACGTGACATTGTGTTTCTTCCCCGCCATGTTCACTCAGAGTGACAGCGCGCGCGGCGAGGCGTCGACTTTTTTCAGCTGGGATGATACAGAAACGAGGATAGAGGCGCGGAACTTTACAAACACACGCGCGATCTTCACCCTCGTTGTTCATCGCGATACAGAGAATCGAGTTTGTGTCTCTTTACAAACTGCCCCTCCCCCCCTCCCACTTCTCTCCTTCTACGTAAACATAATCACGTTCAACGTAAACATAATCACGTTCAACGCCACGCAACGTCGAAAATCTGCAAGCTCCTCTCTCTTTTATGTTCGGAGTTGTGTTTCTTGTACAATTCACAACTGTTTTTCACACGTGTGACAAATATCAAACAACTCGTAGACAATTAAAAGTTACAAAATGGAATGTCGAGAAGACTACAACAAATGGTGTGAAAGTTTTGCTACGCAACAGCTGTTTAATGAATCCTTCGAGCAACACCAAGAGATGAGGAGAAAAAACCTGGGGCGTGATTGCTCGAAGGATTCTTTTTAACTGAAAAAACTGATCCGGTGAAAAGGAGCGTTGTGGTTATTCTAAGTTCTGTACGTGTAATGAACAATGTCTCTCATTTTTTTTTTTTTTTTTTTTAAATATATATACATATATGTGTGTGTGTATATATATATATATATATATATATCGCACCGCCGAAAAGCAGCAGTTCGGTGTGACCGTTACACTCTGGTGGCGGTGACAGGAGAGATGTCGTACCAGATAGTGCATTTACAGTATTCAGGGCCCGTGTAAACGCGCATCTGGCACGAGCCCCAACTGCCCTGTAATCTCATATTGGCTCGCTTCCGTTTAGCTCTCTCTCTCTCGTTCGTGCTCTCTCCTTTGCCCACATTCTTTTTATCTCTCTCCCTTTCTCACTTTCGCTTTCTCCTGTTGCTCTCGCCTCTCCTCTCTCCTGTTGTTCTTTTCCTCTACTTATTACCATCCGCAAGACGATCCCCTTTTTTAACCTCTTGCCCACGTCGACTGTGTATCTTTTGTTGCCCAAAGTTGCGATAGTTTTCTCAGTTTTAAGTTACATTCGAATTATAACCCAGGCGAAACAAATAATAAATTTGTTGATAATATCCATCCAGTGATATCGTACCGACGCGAGTATCGAAAAGAAAGCGACGGATTGTTGTATACGGTTTGGTCACTCGTTATGGTCCGCACAATCAGTCGCCAGTGCAAGTTAAAGTAGCCTTATAACCTCTCGCGCTGGGGCAACGAATTTTGTTCCAAAATTGTAATACCTTCTCAGTTTTGAGTATATTTAAGTAAAGCAAAATAGGCAGAACAAATAATAAATTTGTCACTTCTCAATAATTTCTATCCAGCGACATCGTACCGACGATGTTCGAAAAGAAAGCGACGAATTATTGTACACGGGTCACTCGTTATGGTCCGCAAACTAGAGTTGCCTTTCGATACAACACTGTTTCTCTCCTTTCTTGAAAACTGTCATGGTATATCGTTCGTAAATTCGATTAACGCGCGTATTGGACGGATCTCTCTTGCATTAATTTAAATAAATATCAAGCGATTCAGCGATTAACGTTAATTTAAAACAACACTCCTCTTTAAAGCATCGATCTCTACGAACACGTTTACACGAAAAAATGAATTCTCTCTCGGTCTTACGATTTGATTTTTAATCGCGCGCATAATGCAACGCGCACGTGCGTGCGCATCATTCGATTATGTCGGCAACAAACGCCAGGTCACGAGGCGTCGCGCCACACTTCCTCTCCTCGTTAATTTAACAACTCCCGAACGACGAAAGTCTGTTTTCTTGCTTCGCGGAAAGCGCGATCGAGCCTCAACGCACAGTTGGAAACGAGAGAAAAAAACTTGCCTAACCCGGCGGGCAAATTTCTTTTTCGACCTGGACTAACTCATACCCCCCCCCCCCCCGCCCCCCGTCGGTTTTTTATTCCCGTCACGTTAAAGGACAATAGGAAAGGATGAAACAAAAGAACGCGTCTAGTTTTCGCGTTTCAATGACTCTAACACGGCACGTGGCCGTGGATTAATTAATTCTCTCGACGTGCAAACTAGCCTTTCGTTTTCATTTTCTTTTTCTTTTTCTTCTCTTTCTTTCCCTTTTCTTTTTTTCAGCGAGGAAGACACACTTTTCGACACTGTTGAAAATATTTTACAACAACCGCACTGTTCGATATCCTTTTTCTCATTTCTCTGAACAATCAAAATGTTTGTAAATTTATAGGTAATATCGATAATCGAATGTAAAGTGTACATCACACAAAGAATCGTCTGTTATAATGGATGTCAGCTGATACCACTTTCGCCCTTCTTCCCCCCCCCCTCCCTCTCCCAACCGTTAAAAAGTCAAATGAGGAGAAGAGACGTTTCTAATAATAGCGTCGTGTCCCCGGTGCCGCGACGCCCTGGCGTCGGGACGCACTCGTTACTTGCAGTTAATATAACACCTTTAAGCGTGTAATTAAAATCGACGTTTCTCCTTTACGACCAATTTCTCTTTCGTCATAATATTCCCTGCAACTCGCACCAACACGCGAAGCAAAAATATCGAGTAAATGTCATATTCGACTGTTACAAAAAAAAAAAAAAAAAAAAAAATTGAGAAAATTAATCTGTTAATGTTTATTTGTCCTGTACATGTATAGGTACGTTGCGTATAGGGCACGTCGCACAAAACCACATAAAAGCTATTTATTAAAAACTTTTTTTAATTCTTTTTAAATCATCCAGTAAATTCACAGTAAATTTATTAAACACGTTAAACTTTTTAATTTTTCATTCTCCGTACCAGAGAAATTAATTTTTTCGTTTTAATGCTTGGTGTTTTACTGGTTTTTCACGATTGTTTAATAAATTATTCATTTACAAGGTTGTTTACGGATAATTTTAAAGATTTACATCACACACGATAAAATGTTAAATATTGTGAGAAATATGCGACAGTAACCGATTTACACGAGCTTTGTAGAAATTCTTGAACGACACACCGGGTGCTACCGAGAGAGACCGGTTACGTGATGATACATTTGAGAGTAAAATAATGGCACAAGACGCGGACACGTTATTGCACAACCATGTTCGCGGCTTAGACCTTCGATAATATTGACTGAACGTAAGTGAAATATTCATGTCATTGTCATTACGAATACTTTTCCGCCGATTATAAAAAATGTAAATAAATCATCCTTGGTATTACAAGAGAAAAAAGAAAAAAAAAAGAACCACAACCGCTGTACAAAATTATTCATCCAATAACACTATCTCACATATCACAATCTCAATTGTAGATAAAATTTTATTGAAAACATTTCTACGCAACGTCGTCACGTATCGATACTAAGAATTAATGAAGATGATAATTGATAAAAAAANCGCAGAAAAAAAAAAAAAAAAAAAAGAAACACTGAAAGGTTCAGCATGTTACTTCGAACGCGCCATCACGCCAAGATTATCCACGAGACCAATTGTAATTCACATGCGTTACGCAATCGCGTGTCCGAGAGCGCGGCTCGAAATATTCACTGCTCGTTTCGAGAGTACATTTCGATTAATGAAAACCGCCGCGCGACTGCAGTTTCCAAGATCCTCGGATTATATAATTGAAAAAAGAAAAGAAAAAAAAAAATGGCACCGTCCAAGATAAACTCCCGAGCTTCGAGTCACAAGAAAAACTGAAACAAGAACAAACGTAGTTTCCTTTAGTGACACACTACCGTGTTCGACTGAGACACTGCCGCCAGTGGGGCAACTGCAACTTACGATCCGTGCTCCGCGGAACACAAGCGAGGATCTTTAAACGTTCGTTACACAATTACGACCTTGAAGACACAGCGGCGTGTTCAGGAATTCATCCGACGAAATCGATTCGGAATTCGAGAGCTTCTTCTTCCCCGCCTTTGCCCGACCAAGCTTCGTGGTATTTATACGAAAAACGCGTATATGTATACGTATGTATTTACGCGGATGTATTTCGAACTGTACTGTGTAACTCGTGCACCGAGTCCGACACGCATACGACAGCGACACCTCGGCGACGAGTGGAAACGATATTCGAGAAAAGACACCGAATCGGCTGAAAGACGAGCTATCTTGCGATCTCGATTTTCACAATATTGGGTAATGCAGATGATGTACGTTCTTACAATGGATCGTATATGCCTTATAACCTTGATTTAATCAGCACTTTCGCACCATACAGATTATCCAAAGGAAAAAGAAAGAAAAAAACAGAAGAATCCGAACACACTAAACGAAGACGATCTGCAGAGTATTTGTACAAATCAAATTGCTTCTCTCTAAAACGATGTAACCTCTCAACATGTCTATTTGAAACGACCGATCCAATTAACGCCGATCCAATTTATTCCAGTTAGAGCCGGGAAGAGCACGTGTGGTGCGCGATGGTCAACCATTGTAACCTAATCCGAAAGCCAGGAGAGATCTCTCGGTGGGACGACGAGACACACGAAAACCGATTTCGATCGATCAACGGTATACGACGGCCAGATGTACAATAGGGAAACCAAACGATCGCGCGCGTGATTCTCCTCCGCAGAAAACACGACGCGACGTTTGATACAGAGAGGGAGGGAGAGAGAAAGAATACACCCAATACGCGCGGCGACGACTAGTTGCCGACTAGCGTAGTAATGATGGTACTGTAGCGAACTAGCCAGCTACAGTGAACTACGATATATGACCGTAGAGCAGCAGCAGTAGCAGCAGCAGCAGCAGCAGCAACAAACAGAAAAAACGGCGCTGCATTCCCGCCTCGATCGCCATTCCTGTTATACAATCCTTACGCATATATATCGGTTCTTTTTACTTTGACCAATGTTTCCTCAACCGATCTACGGAGGGAACGATGTTTTTAGAGTTGGTGGAGACGATTTAGAATACTAGATACTAATTAGAAACTGTTGTATCGTTTCCTTAGACCTGACACAGGAAATAGCATAGTTGCAAATGAAGCTTCGAAAATTTCATGCATTTGTGTAATAATAACGGTTAGAGGAACCAGTCGCTTAGGGAAGGAAGAAAACTCTTAACACACTTTGCTAACCAAATTCGTTTCTATTTATAACGACGGTGTGAATAGGTTGCTGGAGGGAAACTGAACCTCTATTAATAGCGCTTTTCTTGTTGTTATTTGTTAAAGGTAGGTGTGGTTTTACTTGTTATGACTGAACGATGAAAGAATCCGACGTTTCAGAATGATTTCATTGCAGTTCAATTTGTAAATTATGGCTGTTGTTTTGGGAACCAATCAGATTGCAATAAGGGGAAGAAGATGTAAAAAAAAATATATCAAAGTCATCGCTTTCAGTTTGGATTAGGCGAACGTTCAATTTGTAGAGACATTTTAGGAAAGGGAATTTATAGAGCACTATACCAGAAACTAGCGATTCCAATGCGCGCGCCGAATCAACCTCGCGTACGAAGATAGAAGACAAATGAAAGAAAACGTGCAAAAGGCAATTGCTGCTGCTCTATCGTGCGTGCTACCGTCGATTTAGGTGAACTGTGCCAAGGGACAAAGATTAACGACTCCATAATTATTTAAACTTCTTCTCAAAACTTGAGACGAGATTCCTCGGCAAATAAGACCTCGCTGGAATTCAGAAGACAATGAGAATGATCAATCAAAGAAAAATCCAAGAAGTTCACTTTCAGAAATGTTCCAAAGAAAAATACGTCTCTGAAAGAACAGGCATACACCCTATAATTAAATCCCTAGTGAAAAACTCCCTAGAATTTCAACCTATATTCCTCGTTGAAAAAGCATTGGTTCTAGAGATCGTGCTCCGACGCTCGGAAACTCGAGGAACGGAAGAAGTAAAAGTAAAGCAGAAGACGGAGGATGGTAAGAAAATAAAGGCGAGAACGCGCTCGTGAGAAAAGTCGACGGGATGATCAACGTAGTTTTCAGGCGAGGTAAAAGCCCAACAGAGAGGCTATATGCTGGTTGTAATTGGACCACTTTGCCGTTAAACGAGCTTAACGATCGATTCTGCCTTCCACTCTAATGACATAATGCGGAGAGGCGACGGAATGGATCTTCTGACCGGTGACGTTGTTTTAATGACCCGAGAGCGTTACCGGCTGATCCCGTGACGAACTGACCTGTGTCCTATTGCTTTCTTCTACGAATATGTTTTACTACGTTTTGACCACAATTAACACTTGATATTATTACCAATTGATATTACACAAACTGTCAGACTACACTGTGTCAGACAGTGACAAATTTAGATACATACACCGTTAGTTTGGATAGCTACGTTCTTTCAATATTGGATTTCAATAATGGAATTGTACAAGTCACAGACTATGAGTCGAACGTATGACTAATAATAATAACAATGTGTCCTAATAGTTGTAGTCATCAGTGTACTTTAATCGATTCAAATCGAGTTCACTTTAAAAAAGTAGTATTAGACCACATTAGATCACACAGAAGAACACATAAGGAGTGACCTTCAAACTATGTATATGCACCAATTAACGAGCCCTTAAAAGAATTACGAGCAACCACTGTGTGTATGTGTGCCTGTGTGTCCTGTGTGTGTGTGTTACGATTAGTAAACCGAACGAAGTCAATCGATTTCTGTTATCAAAGAGACTCTCTGTCTGTCTCTCTCTCTCTCTCCCTCTTTCTCCCTCCCTCTCTCTCTCTCTCTCTCTCTCTGTCCTTTGTGTATGGCACTGTGCATCGAACTGCAAGTGACTCGGTGGAATCGGTCGCGTTCGCGGGCGGGATCAGAAAAAAAAAAGTCCGCAGTCTGGGACGACATCGTGTGAAGAACTAGACGCGACTAGACTGACGATACGACATTGCGCTTGTAAAGGTGCCTCACGAGCGACTAACGGGCGGACGGTGTTACACAATACTGGCCGAAAAAGCTGTGCCAAGCTGCGTGGCGCTGGGCCACGGCGTAAATGTGTTGTCCACCTAACCTCGAAACCGGAGGAGTACAGGAGGAAAAGTGGCACACTCGACGCACCACCACCATTTTGACACAACACACTTGCACGCGTTCAAATGTAGATGCGTACGCATCGAGATTATGAGTTTGCGTGGTTGTGTGTGTGCCGCGAGCGAGAGAAAAAGCCCAGGATTATTTGGACGATTTAGGTCGTCTAGGGACACGTTTTATCTTTTTGATCCCGTGACCTTAACGAGACGAGATGAGAACAGGCTGCTCCTAGTTGCACAACTGAACTAATATTATCAGTAGACTTATAGCCGGGCGTTTATGAAAATTTTTACAGTGAATCACGAGAGTACTCGAACATTACAAAAGAATTTTTATATATACGAGAGGAGACGTCACAAACGTATCGGTCATTGGAAATAACGCGTTACCGTTTGGAAATATTTTCGTTTGCTGTATGACTGAGAAACGTGTATAGGGTGAAAGAGCAAAAATAGAGCACCGATCGTTTGCGAGTCGCGCGGCAAGCGCGCGAAGGTCACCGATATTTTTTCAAGCACAGTCGCGGGCTTAGGTGTTTTTTAGAGATAATTTTGACCACGCACTTTGTTGCGAAACGAAGGTTTACGTAATGTTCTGTAACGACGTTTCCGACGATATATAGACGTTAGAGCAATATCTAAATACTCGGAGTGTACCTTAATTTAGGAATGAACAACTGTCCTGCAACGTGTACAACAGCCGACTGAATTGATTAAATTTAACATTAGTTTCAATGAAATAGTACGAATCGATTAAATTAATATTATCTTAAATACGTCGTAAGTACCTAATCTCAAACTCAAGGTTCGACCGTAACTTATCGTTAAATATACTACTCGCGAAAATTAGGGGATAAATTCATATTCAAACTGAATATGAAGCGATAAAAAAAAGAAGCATTTGATTTTTTTTTTTCTTTTTCATTAAACAAGAACATTAGAAAAGCAAACGATAAGTCAAAGAAAGTTGTTCTTATTTATTAAAAAAAAAAAAAAAAAATCAAATGCTTCTGTTTTTTTTTATCGCTTCATATTCATCGTGAAATATTCCCTAATTTTTGTGAATTTGAAGTGTATTTAAAGTTCGACTCTATTGGGATGCATTATCAATGCTCTATCGAGTAACATTATTCCCAATATTCGAATAAATGTAGATTTAATCGAGGAACGAAAATTCTTGCGTAAAGTTCAATTTCCATAACAACAGCTATGCGAATTCATTTGGAAACACGGTGGAATGCGATTTCACGGATACGCGAGCCGGAAGAAGACATTTCTCTGTTTCAATTATTCACGCACGTAAATTGAACTCGATCGAATTTCACACAGAACGGAATTTCATTTCAATGTTCCGTCATTATTTCTCACACAGATCCGACAGAAACATTCGAGGGAGAGGAGAGCGAAATATTTCTTATTCCAAAGTAACGACATACATGTTCCACAGTTTCCTCGAGCACGAACGAGATCGTTTCCGGAACCGAGTTTCAAATCTGATCTAATTTCGCTGTGCACGTTTCTTGGAATTTTGCTTTGTGAAAGATTCTCAATCACATTCAGTGGAATGTACACTTGCATGTAAAGTGAATATAAACACAATATAAATGAAGACATATGGATACACTGCTCATAAAAATTAGGGGTATTTCAAAATGAATAATATGAAGCGATAAGAAAAAGAGAAGCATTTGATTTTTTTTATTATTAAACAAGAGCAACTTTCTTTGAGCAACTTGTTTCTCTCTCTTTTTAATGTTCTTGTTTAATGAGAAAAAAAATCAAATGCTTCTCTTTTTTATTCGCTTCATATTCATTTTGAAATATCCCCTAATTTTTTGTGAGCAGCATATTATCTGAAACAGCGAGAGACCCGTGTTTACGCGAAAGTCTCAACTGGTTTTACGTTTCTAAACGTAAAACGGGAAGAGAAAAAGAGCTTCCTTTTTCACGCATCGACGGAACACAGCCTCGGTGTGTCTCGCAGCAACGGATATCCAGGGGTACACGGGATGGATATAGGTCAGCGCATCGGGAACGCGATCGATTCCCAAGGTGTATGTGGCTATCGAATACACGTCGAAGAAACGGCGCCGCTTTTAGTTGTTTCCGTGGGCGACCTTCGCGTGAAATATAATTAGCACTAATTATTGAATGCGCGCGGCGCACTACCGTCCCTGTATTTCCATCGATCTCTGGACAAGTGAGTGAGTAAGTGAGTGAATGTATGTGAGAGAAAGGAAGAGAAAAGAGAGAGAGAAAGAGAGAGAGAGTAAAGCCATCACACGCGCCACCTGCTATTCGCACACGTGTGCTTTTACTTTTATCGAATGCCCACCATATACAGGACGTTTCATTCGATGCTACAAATCTAGATTAAACAGTTAATTTCGATCTGTTGAACTTGTTCTCCAGATATGGTTCACACTTCGTATCTGACGCCTTTCTTTTTGATTGATACAATGCTGGGATGATAAATTTGGGATGACAATTTTCATTAAATTATGATATAATAGCATGTTATTGGTTAAATAATAGATATGAGGGTAATATGTAATTGTAAGCAATAAATTTCAATAGTTGGGACACGGACGATTAGAGTAGTCACGAATTATGCAGTTTTTTAATAATTAGTAGAATTACATTGTAAACTGTATTAATAACCGAGTATATTTTTATATTGGTCACACTGACGTGTTGAAATTATTAAGTATCTTAATTGTAAATATAAGAATACTGAAATTATTCGGTGTAAGTAAATGAGAAATAATTTTAAATGAACGACTTGCGACTTCCACGTCCAGCAGGGGAAGGGGAAATGGCCTTGAACAGTCAATTGATTTTACACAAAATAGATATAGGCCAAGATAAAAAGAACATTGCAAAAATATAAATCGTTCGAATTTCACCTTTTAAATTTTACAATATCTAAGTAAAAAAAAAAAACAAAGTAATCGAACTATTTGTAAAATGTTAAATTAAATCGAAATTATCATTTTGTAACTTTGAGAATTCATTATTTCCAAAAGTGTGCTACCGCTGATAATGGAACGCCCTGTATGGCTCACCCTTTTGATCAAAAGCAGCCACTATCGATCGCTAATTAGCAATTATGAATGGAGTTCTCACGCTCGAGGCGATGACGATGATGCAAGGGCACACGGTGTCGTAATTGGTTTTTTTTTTTCCTCTCGTTTGAATTTTTACGATTCCGTGAGACTTGAGAAAAGGTTCATTGACGATTACAGTCGTTAGAAGGAAATATTACTTGAAAAGTACCGAAGAAAAATTCTGAATACAAGTAATTTGGAACAATTAGAACATTATCGGTTTTACCATATTTTTTTTTTTTTTTTTTCTTTTACATATTTTATCATATTCGTCTAATTAAGATATACGTCGTCCTAAGTACATGTTCGATACGTTTTTTTACATAGAACGATCGTTTTTTTTATGCTTACGAAGAGATATCCATACCCAATTACTCAAGCAGCATGCACATTAATTATTTAACTAGTTGAAGAAGTAGACGCACCGCTCGATCGACCGAGAGACTTCAGCGAGCAACGGAATCTAGGGGGGAAGTTATTTCAGCCGCACGGAGTCGTATAAATTACGATTTGCATAATTGTAAATCGCGTAAATCTAAAACCGTATATATCTGTAACTTGGCACATAAATCATACGTGTTGGACGTGACGTCAGCTGGACACTGTGTTGGCTGTTCGTCGATATTCATCTGCGTAATCGATGCTGCGTTCGAATACCACAAACGATTAAAAAAAAAATCAAGCAAGGCTGCTATTTCAAACCGTCGCACGTCGTATATAGCGATTTTTATTCCAAGAATAATCCCCCCCCCCCTCTTTTTCTCTCTCTGTTACAAAATACTTATTACCTAATACCGCGAAATATTAAATGATTCGAGAGATAAAATTAAGAAACGAAAAGAGACGTGACACGACCTTAAGACCGAAAGGAGACGCGAGAAACGTTCCTTTTGCCAAGAGCGAGAGAGAGAGAGAGAGAGAGAGAGAGAGAGAGAGAGAGAGAGAGGAGAGGTGGGACGAGCGAGAAAAAGAAACGAAAGGAAGGAGGGGCAGAGAACGAGTTAAAGAAGAAACAGCAGCCTCCCTTGCCAGGTGGACGGAACCTGGGGCCGACTTTAATCTTAGAACACCTCCTCCACTGCCAACAAACAAGACTGCCGTTCTCACCACCACTCTACCCGCTGCAGAGAGTTCACACTTTCGTCATCGTTACTGTGCTCGACCGGTGCAGCAACGGGACACACGGGACACACGAGACACACCAGCCACGGCGACCACAACAGCGCGCAGCGGGCACACGCAACACACCGCGGCTACGACGGGAAGCGGACTAAAGAGAGGTGCATACGCAACGTAACGCGAAAACTGACACGCTATCGTGATATGATCTCGCTCTCTCTCGCGACACCACCCCGTGATGCGACAACGACAGCGATCAACACATTAAACGCCGAGAGTAATAACGTCTACGGCACATCACCACGCGATACCAAAAGTATACCAGTCGGGGAAAACGCGTTACTACGATCGAGTCGAAAGAAAGACAGAGTACACACGAGTCAAACTGAAAAACGAGGTAGACAGTATACGTAGGGTTAAAAAAAGAAAGAAAGAAAGAAAGAAAGAGAAAAGAAAAGTGATAAGGAATCCGAACGAACAAAGGGAAAGGGAAACAAAAGGACGAGATATTTGTGATCACGCAGGCTGACTCGCAATGTAAACGCGCCTTCAAGTATCTCGCGCGCGCGGTCGGCTTCTCCCGTTGTCTCGTAAAACAACAACGTATCGCGCGAGGAAAGCGCACCTGCGCGCTCCTGCGTCGTTTTCTCGGTCGTGGCTCGTTTGTCCCTGTCGTGCCACCTCTCCTCTCGTGTCCCTCCACAACGCTAACTCGCTCTCTCTCTCTCTCTCTCTCTCTCTCTATCCTTTGCTCCTCTCCTAGACACCTAAACCTTCTCCCTCTACCTCACTCGTGCACACTGTCTCTTTCTTTCTCTTTCTCTTTCTCTTTCTCTCTCTCTCTCTCTCTCATTCTCCTTCTTCGACACTCCACACTCGCCGCTAGTTGACTGGAGAGGGGGTCGTCATCACTAGGAGGGCACCTTCTCTACCTCTTCTTTCTCGTTCCCCTTGACACCCGCGCACACAACATCCACAGACGACCCTGTAACACCACCCACCTAACCCAACACCCAGCAACATCGTCGAGAGTCGATTACCGCCGAGAGAGAACCGGGGACGGACCCTTCTCCTCCACTCTCTCGATACCGAGAGCCGCGCACAGACTCCAACATGGCCGCCACTGCCGACTAAATTCAACGCAACGCGCGCGCTCGGTGTTCCGCGCGATTATATAAGCCCCCGACGATGATTAGGAATTTTCGACGTGCGCCGTCGTCGTTACAGCAGATGACTCGCGCGCAATTATACGCGCTTCGAGCAACTGATTTTAAATGCAAGACGACTGAAACGAAGCGAGGAAAATTACAGGGAGCAGGTGTAGGGTGGACACAAAGTGTGTTATAGTCTATCCACAGGACTTTCTAACGTTCGATGTTTAATCTCTCGTTATTTTTCAATGTTTTCTAAATTTTTGTTCAAATTTCATAAATTTGTCAATTGGGAGGGAAGGGTAGACACAAAGTGTGTTAGTCTATCCACAGGACCTTCTAACGTTCGATGTTTAATCTCTTATCATTTTTCAATGTTTTCTAAATTTTTGTGCAAATTTCATAAATTTGTCAATTGGGAAGGAAGAGTAGACACAAAGTGTGTTAGTATATTCACAGGACCTTCTAACATTCGATGTTTAATCTCTCGTTATTTTTCCATGTTTTCTAAATTTTTGTTCAAATTTCATAAATTTGTCAATTGGGAGGGAAGGGTAGACATAAAGTGTGCTAGTCTATCTGCAAGACCTATAGTGTTCGACTTTAACCTCTCGTTATTTTTCAACATTTTGTCCAAATTTTTGTTCAAATTTCATAAATTTGTCAACTACATAAATTTCCAAACTTTACAAATATAATAGCTGTAAATGAAATACGAAGAGCAGTGGAAAAGAATGAGAACAGCAGAAACATTAACAATGTATATACAAAGGTCTAGATTAATACTCTCGTTCGATATTAATTTCTCGATGGTCAACGATCGCTGATTTAATCCGAAAAGGGCAAATCCAAGTGGTACACGTAAACCGCGTGTCTCTTCGTGTTCGCCCACGTAGTTCTATACGGTACAAAGACTCCGGGGTGAGCTCCTGCGCCGTAGATCCAAAATTAGACACTGCCAATCACTAAGCGCAATCTATATTATCGGGACAATCGATTACCCTCGACGTGTGTTGTCGAAGCCAGCCATACTGTGATATTAATAGGTTGATTAGGAAGGACCAACGCAAGACGGTCACCACAGGAGAGTGGTTGGATGCCAGGGAGGTTAATACGATTCGATCGAGGAGTCTCGGCGTTTTATTGCGTAAAATATCGTCGACTGTACGAAAGGAACGCAAAAACTGACACTGGTGATTATTTATCATGGTTCCACGCGCTACCGGAGGGACTTTTGGCTCCGTTGTGAAAGTGGGCATTGTTTCAGAATGCAGCAGGAGTTGGGAATTTTGGCTCCGGGACAAGTTTGGAGTGCGCAGTTGGCTTTCGTTGGTAAGATGCTCGCGTTCGAAATAATAACGTTAAGAATAATTAAATCGTACTGAAAAATACTAGTTTTGTAATAAGTATCTATGATTATATTATAGTCTTATGAATAAATAGTTAAATGCACTGCGTGTCTCTGGGAAATCAATTTGTTAAAAATATAGTCACAGAAATCTACAGTAGCAAATGGATAATTGGTAAGTGAGAGAATTGTAGAAAAAAGAAGCCTGAGATGATATTATCAAGCTGTATGTAGTCACCGAGCCCTCTACGCATGCGCAATTATCGGTCGAACCAGTCGAATTCTAATTGATGACCACAATGGAGATCGAGGGAACCGCGCGACGGTTTGATTGTCAATTAGCGGAGACGAGAGGATGGGTCAAAGTCGAGAGTGGAGACAAATAATCATTATCGTAAACAATAATAGAATTATAACCAGGGCCTAGAAACACTGGAAGACACTAGAAAAACGAAGAATCTAAAAATAAAAAAATCGCAAAACTGGGAGAAGACGACACACCAACAGTGAGTCTCGAAGGCCGCGTCACCCTGTCTGACCACGAATCGAACTTTTCTACTTGGAGACCGAGCGAGCCGGAGATGCACGAAGAGGCACGAGCCGAGACGAAGCAACACGTGGCCCCGGGAATACGGGAGCGGACCGAACGCCGCAGACTCGATTATTCTAGCTACGAAAGTCCGGAACTGTTACATGCTTCGCGTCTCAATGTCACGGTTTCAACGCGTCCGAGCGTGGTGGGATCACGACGAGGCAGGGGCAACGAGGAGAGGTGATAAACAAAGGAAGGAAAAAACAACAACGTGCAACGGAGTAACACCGTCGCGAGAAACGAACGAAAACGAGGAAAAAAAGTATAGACTCTGTATAGAACGAGACGTAGACGCAATGTACACGTTTACAGAGTTGAGATACGATAGCAAAAGTGGGAGGAGGAACGCGAAACTAGAACCAATCGCGTTACACCGCCGGTGATATCCAATCGGCAGTGGCAATTTTATAGGACTTGAAATTTCGCGATCAATTTAAATGACCCATATTCTGCGCGTGCATCAGTGCGCGCTTGTCTAACGGGTGACGAAATTGTTTGGAGATTTTTATTACTTAACGAGTGTTGAATCATCCGGATTTTTTGGAGAGACACGAGAAGTTGAGACACATACGAGTGGTTCCAAAAATTATTTGCAGACACTCTCACACTTTCTAATAAGAGATGTTTTTTTTAAAAATCTATATTACTATTTTCATATCGTGAAATATTGTGAAAATACTATTACTAATATGATTTCATTTTTTTTTTTTTTTTATTTATCATGCAAATCTAATTTAACTTAATTTAATTTATGATAAATCTATCGCAGATATCCAGTTTTATTTCACTTTTATTGTAATTCAGTTCTATCGTTCGTAATTTTACGACACACTATAAGCAGAGAGAATATGCGCGAGAGTAACTTCAGTGTTCTCTCGAGTACGACAGACAGGTCGAGTAATTGGATCGAGCGGCCGAGCTGCGATTGGCAGCCGAGTAACAGGCCTGTTTCAACCCCCATCCAGGAAGTGGCAAGGGCTTGGAGAGAGATCCTATAATGCTTTGCTTAACTTGACCTTAATTTCACGGGATACAATCTGATTGCCATTTATGAGTTCTTGGAAATTGTTGGACACGTATATTGCTTTTACAGGAGAGAGAGAGAGAAAAATAAATCACCGCCACCTTTTCTCACCACTATCGATCGCCGTTTACTTTCCGTATGGATTTTCTTTCATCGTCATTACGAGCTCTTTGCAAAAACGCTTCTACGTCGTAACGCACACTCTGAAATACGAGTTTAATTCGGTTAAATCAACGTTGAAAAAAGTTTGTGAACGTATTCTTTCCCCTTCTCTATCCTCAGATCTTTTTTTTAAGAGATTATCAGAGTTAAAAGCACACGTGCATACATGCACACTTGAACTAAATGTAGAAGTCGAAAGATGATTATGAAATCTTCGCTACTTCCATTTTCGCGAGAATTTGTCATTAAAACGAGACTATGGATTTTCACATTTGAGAGTGAAAGAATTTGCAGAATACGTAACTTAATAAAAATTATATTTAGAATAATGTAATTATTATTAATGTAATTATATTATATAAATTATATTATAATAAAAATAAATATGTTTTAATAAATAAATTTTTTTTTCCAGGAACAACTGATATTTACCTACAAAATTTCTTCCATCCCTGTCACGATCGTAGCAAAATAACATCAATGATTCCTTTTCAACAACGTTTCTGTCTCTCCCTTTCATAATTCTAACCGAATATAGTGAGGACAGGACACATTGTAGGGATGGAATGGCGCTTTTCAGTCAATACAGAAAGAAACTTCGATGTCTCGAATGTTTTCGCTTTCAAGTCTCGACTTTCACCCTCTCAACGAAACCCTCTCTCCTCTCCTTTCCCATTCAAGCTTGTTCATCATTCACGAAAGATCTTTCTTCCCTTCTACCCCTTATTTTTACCTCGACATATTTACTCGATTGGATCTCGGAAGGAAATGGATTTAAATGTTCCTCCTTCCACGTTGCAGCCACTAAAAATTGGATTAGATGCAGATAAAGAGCAAAGGAAATTCGTTAGGGGCTGCTCGAGAGAAGATGTTGTTTATGTAAATTTTCTAAGTACCAGAATTAGCCAACGTTCGAGGAAACATCAATTTTCTTCAATTTTAAAATATTCGGATGAAAATAATGGAGATTAATTTACATTAGTTTATTAAAAGTTATATTAAACTAATATTATATTATGTTAAAAATATCACATCGTATTTAAAAAAAAAAAAAGAAGTCCACCGGACATCTCAATCTATATCTTTTATTTTTATTTTATTTATTTTATTTTTATCTTCAATTTATCTTGATTGGAAAGCACTGAAACTCAAAAGAAAAGGAAACAAAGTTTATGTAAATTTTCTGAGTACCAGAATTGGCGAATGTTCGAGGAAACATCAATTTTCTGCAATTTTGAAATATTCGGATGAAAATAATGGAATTAATTTACATTAATTTATTAAAAGTTATATTAAACTATTAAATTAAATATTATAAATATAACATTAACTATTAAATATTATATTATATTAAAAATACCACATAGTATTTAAAAAAAAAAAAGTCCACCGGACATCTCTATTTTTATTTTATTTATTTATTTTATTTTTATTTTGAATTTATCTTGATTGGAAACTCGGAAGAAATGATATCTCAAATACAATTTTCAACAGAGAAAAGAAAGATCAGAATCGTAAATGAAAACCTATTGAAGCCTTCTGAAATTGAACTTTCCTCAATTAGAATAAATTTCGTGGAAGAAGCTGGAGACACAGAGATTCCGAAGAAAGGAAGAACGAAGACGTCGCCCGGTTATCGATCAGCTGGTAATCAGCTTTGGTTTCTTGCGCGCGGCCAGGGATGTCTTTATACCAGGCGAAGCTTAACCTTCGAGCATATTAAGGGCACCATAGTTTGCTCGGTGTAATAGGGCCAAGGACACCTCGCGCGCGTCTGCTATGCCTCTGTTCGCTTGAATAATTGATAAAATATCGACAAAATTGCTCTCGAATTATCAGCATCGTTAACCATTCTCTATTCGGGTTGACTGTTAATCTTCGATTAGCCTTCAATATCGTTTGTTCCACGGGGGTGGTGTATGTAGAACGCGAATATTCAACGTCGCTTTAAAATATAGGAATAACAAATATGTGCCATGAAGAAAAATCTTTGCGCGTCCGCTCTTTCTCTAATTGAAACTAGTCCTCTCTCTCTGTGAAAGTAAAATATTTTCGACGCAAATATGAAAATCAAAAAGTGGAACTCGTATTTCAAAAAAATCTTTAGACTCTAACAATAAGTTAATAACAGAGGGAGATCATATGGGGACTGACTTGTAGTACCTACATTTTCGTATAAATTTCGTAGAGGTACAGAAGCAACTGGAGTACACATGACGTAAAATACTGAGCAGAGTGAACACTTATCATATTCTTGCAATAAACGTAACTCGGTGCTGCTTTCAAAGCACGTTTGGCTCCCAAAAATTGCAATATTTTCTCAGTTTAGAGTATATTTAAATACAACCTAAGCAAAATAATATATTTAAACACAACATAAGCAAAATAATATATTTAAATACAACCTAAGCAAAATAATATATTTAAATACAACTTAAGCAAAATAATATATTTAAATACAACCTAAGCAAAATAATATATTTAAATACAACCTAAGCAAAATAATATATTTAAATACAACTTAAGCAAAATAATATATTTAAATACAACCTAAGCAAAATAATATATTTAAATACAACCTAAGCAAAATAATATATTTAAATACAACTTAAGCAAAATAATATATTTAAATACAACCTAAGCAAAATAATATATTTAAATACAACCTAAGCAAAATAATATATTTAAATACAACTTAAGCAAAATAATATATTTAAATACAACCTAAGCAAAATAACATATTTAAATACAACCTAAGCAAAATAACATATTTAAATACAACCTAAGGAAAATAATATATTTAAATACAACCTAAGCAAAATAATATATTTAAATAATATATTTAAATACAACCTAAGCAAAA
Source organism: Frieseomelitta varia (assembly GCF_011392965.1). Lineage (NCBI taxonomy): Eukaryota > Metazoa > Arthropoda > Insecta > Hymenoptera > Apidae > Frieseomelitta > Frieseomelitta varia. Next base: position 234,287 of record NW_025110233.1, read on the forward strand.
TAAAGTAAGAAATTTATTATTATTAAATAATTTCCATCTATAGCGATACCATGCCGACGAGTTTCAAAAATGAAAGCGACGAATTATTGTGTACGGTTTGGTCACTCGTTATGGTCCGTGAACCAGTTTGCCAGCGCAAAACGTGGTTGATCTCACTTCTCCCTAAAACCACGTAACCTATTTCTTGATGGGCAAGTGTATCCAGCTACTCCTACGTGGATGGTTTTCGAAAATGCTGCGAGCGATACGAAGGAAGGAGAATACGACAGGCGCGCAACAAGGTGAATTCTCTCTACTCTTCCCTGTGGCACGAGCGCGCGCGCGCGCGCGTGAGAGAGAGAGAGAAAATTCATGCACGAACGGCCGTCAGGGGTTGACCTAATTTCACTTCGTTCGTAGGTTGGCCTTTGACTGTCTGACCTTTTCCCAGGAGAGTTCCTGGCCAGGGTACGCGCGTGCGAGCCGTGCACCAGCCAGAGAACCCCCCCGTTCGAGGGACAGAGAGGAACGTCGGACACGTGTACGGCCTCGGCTGCGCGCGACAGAGACGCGAACCAGGGGAAAAACAATGAGATTACGCGAGAGAGTGCACAGGATAACGGCGGACGAGGGAGAGCAAAGAGAGTTGGAAAATAAGGAAATATCGAGGATCACGAGGCGCGGGAGGAGAGGAGAGGAGAGGAGAGGAGAGGAGAGGGAGAAAGTTTCGAGAATTTGCCCGTTAAAGTTTCAATATTAAAACGCAATTAGTGTGAAATGGGAAAATGAAAGGGGTGGCTGAATCATTTTTAATTTTTAATCAAGAGTCCGGAGAGTAACGGCCCGGAAATTGAAAAGAAAAATGAACGACGGAGATTTTAAATTAGACGAAATTAATGTTTAATATTGTTAAGTGTAATTAGCGTGCTGAGAGATGGGAAAACAAGATGAGAAGGAACACTTGTTTCGAGAGATTTTGGTCGTAAAATTTTATATCGCTGTTAAGAAAGTAAGAGAGAAAGCTGAGAGGAAATCAGGAGAAAATTAGTCGAAATGCACGTTGATAACAGGATGATTTGTATGTATTGTACACATTTGTAGATAGAAATTCTATTTGAATCGATTATTGATCATTCAATCAAATACTGAATATATTTAAAGAACGAGATTACCGTTTATTGATAGATCTTTTACGTTGATTCCACGACGAAGGATAAGAAGATTTGTCCGATCACGGTCAGACTCAACAAGTAGTCGACCTATACGCAACCCATTCGCACATCATTCTGCCATACTCTTAACCTCTTGCGCTGAAATGACGTGCCATGCACGTCGAGAATTTTTTGTCCCAAAATTGCAATATTTCCTCAGTTTTAAGTATATTCAATATTTATATAATTTTATATTTAATATTTACATAATTTTTTTAAATAATTTGTTATAACCCAGGCAAAACAAATAATAAATTTATTGCTTCTCAATCATTTCTATCCAGTGATACCGACGGGTTCAAAAAGAAAGCGACGAATTTATTGTACACGGTTTGGTCACTCGTTATGGTCCGCAATCAGTTGACCAGCGCAACGTGGTTAACCTCTTGCGCTGGAATGACGTGCCACGCACGTCGAGAATTGTTTTCCCCCAAAACTGCAACATTTTCTCAGTTCTAAGTATATTTAAGTATAACCCAGGCAAAACGCAAATAATAAATTTATTACTTCTCGATAATTTCTATCCAGCGACATCGTACCGGCGAGTTCAAAAGAAAAAGAAAGCGACGAATTATTGTACACGGTTTTGGTCACTCGTTATGGTCCGCAATCGGTTGTTCAGCGCAAGCAAAAGAGACACACCATAAATAACCATTCAAATTCCAACACTTTTCTGTTTTACAATAAATCTTACTTGTCTTACTTTCAAAAAAGAAAAGAAAAAACCTACATTGCCACACCACGTTATAATATTCTCCAGCTTTTCTCTCCTAACCTTATATTAACTCTACACAGAGAATTCGCACGTCTAATCTAACGAATGTAGCGAGAATATTCCATCACGAAAATCCTGAATCCCGAATAAAGAGAATTATGAAACTACGAAAGGACCACGACGAGAAAGTCCCAAAAGGGAAGGGAATCGATAGGGAAAAAGAGGCAGAGAACGAGTAATAACGGGGATAGGGATTAAACGACATCCGGAAAGGCCGGCGAATCTGCGTAGGTGTGTATACGGGGCGACGTAGGTGGTGGAGGTTCGCCAGGCAAGTACGAAACGGCCGTGACGGGATAAACGAAACTGGGTCACCCCTGGGAACCGGAGAGCCTGGGGCTCGGTGTCCGGGAACACGACTGGCCACGGAGAGGAAAGGAGAGAATATAAAGATACGTGTGTGTGTGTATGTGCGTGGATGGATGGGTGTCTAGTGGATATATGTATATCGGCTTCGAAACGGAAGTCGGCGCACGCATTATTTGCAAAAAAAGAAAAAAAAGACTGCTCACTGGAAAATTGCGATAGCGAGAAAGGGCACAATTCATGAATTATTCATCGCGTATTGCTGACTTATCTAGTGGATGAAAGAACTCTGAAAGCAGTAACTAGAACGAATTCGCTATTATATTAGCTGGGAATTAGGTGAATTGAAAAGAAAAAAAAAAAAAAAAACTGACGGAGGTATCGTGATAAAAAATAATATTGTCGGTTGCTATTGTCGGGGATGAATTGAGAATGTAATTCGGAGTGACAAATGTCACAGGTATATATCGGAGAAAATTATATACTATATACATATATAATATAAATTTGCGTTTGATTACAATACTACAATATTTTAATAATACAATAATGCGTATTTACTCGAGTATTAAAATAATATGCTTTATACTCGAGACTGTGATTATAAAACTGAGAATTCACGTGTTACGAACAGACTACATGAACCAATAGGTACTACTACTACACTTTGATTGTCCGAGAGAAAATATTAAGAGAAAGAGCAACTAATATTATACAATGTATCTCGACGTACGAACGTAGCTGTGCGCTATGAATCACTGTGCGTATTTGCATACCCAGAAAGAGAGAGAGAGAGAGAAGGTTCGAAAGGCGTCGATATCATCGACGCCAGTTGACCTAGATCGATCCAACGAAAAACACGCGGCTCCATTATGTCGAAATAATTCTGCCTTGAACCAGAGCGATCTCGTTTTATACCAGAACCCTACTCAACAGAGAGATTCTACCTATTATCTACCTGTCACTTAACTATAACAGAGGTTCTACACACTTGGCGTTTACGAAGGTTGCAAAAAGACTAAAATGTAATGAAATTTGGTAACTGGTACGATTATCAGCCGTATTAACGCTGATCCAACAGTATTCTAAATACTTCCAAATGATCACAAACTTCCAAAATTTATACTTCCAAGAATTATTAAGACACGATAGACCTCTCTTCTAATTTCACTAATCAGTGTCGTATATAATTTACCATTCAGAATAATGATACTAATCCTTTTCGTCACAGGATACCCAAACATTCGGCAACAGAATTTATGGCAGGTCCAGACGCGTACGGGTGTATGTATCTGTAATGAAATTAGAATGTCTACCCGGATACTAGGCAGAGGCTAGAATCGTACAGCTCGAAATACGGGGATTAATATAACATAATCGAATAACTCTAACTACACTGTGTCTCGTCCCCTTCTGCGCTCACGACGTGACGTCAACGACTAACTCGAACTTGTATTGGCTGGCTCTCTCTCACTCTCTATCACTCTGTAACCGGTGAAATAACTCTTGACACACCATCGAGAGTTTCCTAAATGAGACAATAATATTAACAACGCCGAGCGACCGGTCCAAGTTCCAGAGCGACCGAATTTACAAGTGGCGAGGATTTAGAACGAAAAATGAGCAGCCGGTGGATAAAGGAGGATCACGCGAGGTTGAAATTAAGATCGAAGAGAGAGACTCGCGTATTTATTGTTTTCGAAGCGAAAAGGTTTTGTAGAAATGACCAAAATGGTATCATATATCAATGGCTCTTTTATTTTTACACTATGGAAAATTCTGGAAAGTTGGTACGGCAGAATTCTCAGCTATCGACTCTGTAATTTGTTACTCGTCAATTTAATAATATCATTATTTGATAATTCATCAAAATAGTTATTCTTAATATCTTTCTTTCAGGTAAAAAAAAAAAAAAAGAAAAAAAAAATAAAGGAAGATTTGTAGTAGGCAAACATTTTTAACGAGTACTTTTATTATACTTCCGGAGAAACCGTTTTCATAAATTTCCATTAATACAAGAACTCCGTGCTCTGCACGCGGTGGCTGTGAAAAATTGCACAAGCTAAAAATGTGATCAGCTGTTGTTAAATGGTCGGGACGGGATTGCATAATGCTTGCATTACGTGACGATGCATTCCCTTCCTCCTTCCGCTCTTCCGAACAGTCTATATACAATGACTACATAGTGCCTCTAAAGTACAAGGCTACGAATTGGCCAGTGACGTGCGAAAATACTGGCACATCTCGTAGGCACCTCTATTTCCATCCCATTTTTAACCCAAATTTAACTACAAATTGCTATTAACTAGAAATTTCGATCCACCCAATTCTTTCAAAGCAAAAAAAAAAAAAAAAAAAAAAATCTAATTG